>NW_016805132.1:1076742-1118992 GCF_001698545.2 Rhinopithecus bieti | reverse complement strand
CTTTTTTTTTTTTTTTTTTTTAGCTCCCAGGTGACTCTGGTTTGCAGCCAGGATGGAGAACACGTGGCATGTCTTGATTGTGTTTTGGCTTCGTGCACCTTGGAATTTTATGCAGGGTACGGATTGGGTGACATGGAGCCAAACTTAACAAGCATTGCTACCTAGCAGGGACCCCAAAGCTCTGCATGACTACGGCCTTCTGGTAACTTTGGGGTGTGCGGCCAAACTGTGACCACACTCCTTAGATGGCCTTGCTTGCCTTATAGCACACTGACTTAAGGCTGGAGCCTTACCTTCCCATGGTGCTGCTGGTTCTGTTAGAATCCAAGCTTGTACTACCCATGGCTCATGGGCTTTGGATGCAGCTCAACACAAATTCATAAACTTTCTTAAAACATTATGAGATTTTGTGCAAGTTTTTAAATTTTTATTTTATATTTCTTTATTGATTTTTAGCTCATCCTCTATTGTTAGTGTATTTTATGTGTGGCCCAAGACAATCCTCCTTCCAGTGTGGCCCAGGGAAGCCAAATGATTGGACATACCTGTAAGTTAGACCCTGAAGACAACATGAGAAAGGCAGGCCTCCAATGTTGCATTCATTTTACCCATGAGGAAGCTGTGGTCCAGAGAGGTGGAAACCCCTTGTCCAGGGCCACCTGGCTTGACTAGAATCCCGAACGCTAGCTCAGTGCCCTTTTTCATTGCTTCCAACAAGACTGGATGTCCCTCTGAACTTTATGTTAATAAAGTCAATGTTAATACAGCATATTTTCATGGCCCCAAAGACTCTATCCATGTGCATTCTGAACAATGTGCCACTTTTGTTACTTAAAAAACAAATAGTAAAGTCCAATCAAGTTGGCCTCATGCAACCCCTTAAATCTAGGAATCTGATCAGATTTGGTCAGGGCCATAAAGACAGGGCAGGCCTACCCCAGAGAGGCCTGGACTCCGCATCTCCTTAAGTCAGGGTTTTAGGGCTGTGGATCTGTGGGTCTGAGCTTGGACTCCCCAGTGGCATCAGAAAGTAGACTGTAGACACCCACACTGATCAGTAGTCAAAGTTCACGTTGGTGATCTTGGAACCTGCTTCCTGGGGATTTTCTCCAGCTGCATAACTGATAAAAGGACAGAGGTTTCAGGAAGGGAATGGGGGAGGAGTGAGTAGGGGCCCGGCCCCGCTCCAGCTTGGGTCTCCATCTGCTGCCTTCCCTGCCCGTGGAGATCCAACCATCTCTGCCCCCGCAACTGGGACCCAGGTCACCACAGGTCACTCCAAGTTTCAGAGCAGTGCCTTGGCCGAGTGTTTATGGATGTGGCCAATAGCCTTGGGGAGCCTCCCCAACTGGCTTCCTCTCTCCAGGGCTATACCTTCTTCTCAGTTTCCTTCCTATATTAAAACTGTTTTTCCCAAGTCATCATACATAGCTGTTAGTCTGGGAAGCACGGTCAGACAGACTGTCCTTGACCAGGGAGCAGGGGTCTCACCCACGGCCAACCAACCACACCCCCTCCCTTATACCTTGGTTCCAATCACTACCCTCAGATGATCCCTATCACTTCTGGGTATTGGCAGATGCTGCCTCCTCCTAGTTGGCCTCCCAGCCTGCAGTCTTGGTAGGACATCTTCCTTCTGTAGCAGGACAAGCCGCAGACAGAACTCCTCAGACACCAGATTAAAGAAGAAAGAGGTTTTTTGTTTGGCCGGGAGTGTTGGCAGACTCGCGTCTTAAGAACCGAGCTCCCCAAAAAAGAAATACTTGGCCTTTTTAAAGGCTTACAACTTTAAGGGGTCCATGTGAAAGGGTCGTGATAAATCGAGCTAGCGTGGGAAACGTGACTGGGGCCTACATGCATCAGCTAACAGAATAAAAAGTTTTACAATGCTTGTTTTCATACAGTGTCTGGAATTTACAGATAACACAAGTAGTTTAGGTCAGGAGTTGATGTTATTATTACTACTTTTTAAAAACTCCTAGGGCCGGGTGGTGGTGCCAAGGTTGTCTGGCTATTTATCTTATTTTTGTTTCTTTCTCTCTTTCCTCCTGTCTTGTGAACTAGGCAAGGTGGGGGGAGGAGGGCAGCAGGAGTAGTAGTGGTCTCCTTCCTTACTTCAAGCCTGGGCTTGTAACCACCCTCTCTGTAGAGCCCTCTCATCTTGCTCCTTCCCACTTCTGAAATTCCCTGGCCTGGGACCTACGTTGCTTTTTGTGCCTAGCAGGCAGCATCACAGTGCTTTTTTCAGGGGCAGCCTCCCTAACACCCAGCATGTCTTCTGCTTTCCTCTCCTGCCAATGCCTGGCACAGAGGTGGGCACAGAGCTGGTGTTTGATAAGTGTTTGGCGAATCGACGTTCCATTAATTGAGCTCTTTGCCAACACGGTGCAGCCTTGTCTGGGATGTGGGTTCACTGCGGATGCTGCTGAAACTGACAGAGAACCCGAGGGTTCGGTTGTCTCCCACTTGGTGCCACCACCCAAGGGCTGTGTGTCCCTGGCCGCCGCCGTCTTTATCACCCTCGTCATCACCGCAATTTTTCGAGCACTCGCCTTGCACCCTGTCCTGTGAGGCCCCTTCCTAAGGTCGCTCCTTTGATCCTCGCCAGGACCCTGCTTTGGAGTGACAATCGAAGCCCACTCGCATTCAGGTCTTAAGTTCAATGATAGCTTGACGTGGCCACGCAGGTTAGAAACAGAAGTGGGCACCAGGACTGCAGGGGTGGGATGCGGGGCTTGGTGAACCACGGGGAGACTCCCTAGGAGGAGTAGTGACCTGGGACACCGCAGGGCAGAAATGCCGCCTGGAAGAACGCCCGCTCCTCCCAGGTCTGTGTGGGTTGGGCCCATGGGTTCGCCAGATTGGCTGGGGGCTCCTCGGGGTCCCAGCCGATTGGCTAACGGAAAAGCCCGTTTCAGCAGGGGCCGCCCTGGGCAGCCCCGACCCAGGGGAGCGGGATGGAAGCCCGGAAGCACCCTGCACCTGTGCCCGCCTCTGGGCACCTCCCCAGCAGCCAGGGCCAACGAGGGGTCCCCTCACCCTCAAATCTACCTCCTCAGAGAGGCTCGTCCTCCTGGGCCTGCCGCGATCCCTCGGGGTAGTCTCGGTGAGTCAGGGAGGGTCCGTGAAAGAGGGGTCGGGGGCCCGGCCCTCCGGCCTGACGGGGACAGCGGGTCACTCAGTGAGTCTGAACAGCTACCTGCCCCTCTGGGCCTCAGTTTCCTCCCTGTGAAATGAGGGGCGGGGCTAAAGGCTGGTCCCCCTCGAACTGAGGCTCTGGAGTTCAGTCCATCGCCATGAGCTCAGGCACGGAGATGACAGTCGACCCAGGCACAGGACCCAGGGAGACTGTGTGACCCAAAGTCAATGGGGAGAAACCCAGGTATGGGGACGTGCTGGGGACATCTGCAAACGTTCCATTCCTTAATGTATCCCCGGGAGGCGGCCGCAGGAGGAGACAGACTCAGAGCATACAGATGCACCAGTGGATTTTATTGGCATGAACGCAGCAGCCACGTAAGCTACGGAGCTTATGCCACCTAGCAGGGCGTGAGGGTGAGCAGCGTGTCTTCGCGCACTGTGTCTTCACTACAGAAGTTGTACCTGGGGAGAAAGGGAAGCTTTGTAAGCGTTTGGGGGTCACCTTAGCAAAAGCCAGGTGTTGCTGGTTTTTTTTTTTCTTAAGGGGTTAAGCCCAAGTCACAGCTGATGAGTGATTCAGGAGGGCACGAGGGGGCCCTAGGACTGGAGCTGCAACCAGCGCCTGCAGTGCTTGCTGCCTGGAGGCTCTAGGACAAGGTCTGCTATGGTTCTGGAGTGTCACACAGGACGGTGGCCTCTGAAGGAAGGGACTCTCACTCCCTTGTCTCCACAGGTGCGTGGCGGCCACCATAGGCTCAGCAGCCTGGCTCACAGAGGGATGCTGTCCTCCAGTTACTCTCGGAAGGGGACAGCGGCCAACACGCCCTGAGCCCTTCTTATCTGCGGCCAATTATGCTGCATAATTCACTTGCGCAAACTTGATCCTCACCACACATGTGTGAGGGGGTCTGATTATTAGTTCTACATTATAGGAGAGGAAACTGAGGCACAGAGGGCTCTCCATTAATCAGCAGAATAACAAAGATGCAAAAACAGGTCCATCTGATGCCAGAGGCTGTGTTTTCAGGATCACACTTCAAGCCTTCCTTGACCTTGTCTTCCAGCTCTGGAGTCGGGGGACCTGGCTTTCCTCCCTGGAGTTCCTCATGACCTTGCCCTCCCATGTTTGAATGCTTTGGGGCTAGTTATCTGAGGATTCTGAGGAAGGATGTAATAACTGGGAAGCTAAAGAAAATCAAGATTTTGGTCCAAGCTCTTCTCAGAATCCCCTCATATTTTTTAATAACTTTATTGGGGTATTAATTCCCACTAAAGAACGTGCCCACTAGGATTCCTTCCAATGACACAGTATCAAAAGAGAAAGGCAGGGCCTGGTGTGGTGGCTCATGCCTGTAATCCCCGCACTTTGGGAGGGCGAGGCAGGTTGATCACTCGAGGCCAGGAGTTTGAGACCAGCCTGGCCAACATGGTGAGACCCCGTCTCTACTAAAAATATAAAAATTAGCCAGGTGTGGTGGTGCATGCCTGTAATCCCAGCTACTCAGGAGTCTGAGGCACAAGAATCTCTTGAACCTGGGAGGTGGAGGTTGCAGTGAGCTGAGATCACCCCACTTGTACTCTAGTCTGGGCAACAGAGCGAGACTCTATTTCAGAAAAAAAAAAGAGAGAGAGAGAAAGGCAGCCCTCTTCATTTGTAGAAGAGGACTCCCTCTCATGACTGTTGAGAGTTCCATGATAAGAACGCAACATCCCATGATGGTAAATGTAAAAAGTCTTATAATTAACACAAAACAATGCAGATGTAAGCAGTTATTATTGTGGGTCTCTCAGGCCTAGCCACCTGTGAGCTTAGACTTCTCTCAGGCCTAACCACCAGTGAGCTCGGAAGCTTTGCCCCATTTCCTCACTTGTGTTCCTTGTCCCCTTCCCACCTTCTCTTCTGTGTTTCATTTTTTCTTCCAAGAAGCCCTAACCTGGCATCAGAGGCCTCCAATCATATTCCCTGCACTTGGGCCCTGTCGCCCCTCATGCACCTGGACCTGTTGCCCTGCCCCTGTGCCTTTCCTCCCTCCTCCTCCCTCCCTCATCCTGAGAGCTGCCCTTCCTTCCATCACAGCCTCCCCGGGGCCCTCTGCTTTCCTCCTTGGCCACTGTCTTTCTGAGCCTCTCCTGGGAGTTATTTATTTGGTCTTTTGACCTTTCCTGTGAACTGTAAGTCTGATTTTTCTCAACAGCTAAACTGTAAGCTCCTTGAGTGTAGGCTCTGTCTTTGCATCCCTTACTATTTGCCAGGCCATACAATAGGTACTTAATAAAGTCATTTGCAAGGGTACATTTACAATAGGTACTTAATAAAGAAAGAGAGGGGGACAGGGAGAAATAAAGAGGGGGAGGGCTACCATTCTCTTTGGATACTGTGTCATTGGAGGGAATCCTAGTCGGCAGGTTCCTTAGTAGGAACTGAAACCCCAATGAGGTTACTAAAAAATATGAGGGGATTCTGAGAAGAGCTTGGACCAAAATCTTGATTTTCTTTAGCTTCTTTATCATTATTATTATTATTATTAAATGTTACTGGCCAGTCTCATAACAGGAAAACTTTTGAGTAATTCAACTAATTCAATGTTTTTATTCACCAAACTAGTTTGAGAGATTTGAAGCTGATTTTGACTTTCCTCTGTTTAAAAACCTGATGTTTTATATCCAGCTGCTCTTAAGAAAGAGTCTCTCTGAGCAGACAGCGAGGGGAGCTGCACTCAGCCACTAGAATGCAGATGACAGCTGATGGGCACAGGGCCTCAGGTGAAGCCTTAAGTACATTCTGTTTGATTTGCGGAAAGTTCAGAAAGCCTCAGCCTTTCCTCAGAAAACCTAGAAGATGCAATGCCCTGGCTGATTTGGCCTCATACGTCTTACCTGTGAGCAAGTCATCTCCTGGGAACACCTCTCATTTTTATTTATTTATTTATTTGTGAGACGGAGTTTCACTCTTGTGGCCCAGGCTGGAGTGCAATGGCACAATCTTGGCTCACTGCAACCTCCGCCTCCCAGGTTCAAGTGATTCTCCTGCCTCAGCCTCCCGAATAGCTGGGATTACAGGCATGTGCCACCACGCCCGGCTAATTTTTGTGTTTTTAGTAGAGACAGGGTTTCTTCATGTTGGTCAGGCTGGTCTCGAACTCCCGACCTCAGGAGATCCACCCACCTCAGCCTCCCAAAGTGCTGGGATTACAGGCGTGAGCCACTGCGCCCGACTGGGAACACCTCTCATTTTTAAGATTCCAGTGATGCCACCATCTGACATGTTTTTAACCACACAGTCCCAGGATTCAGGCCATGGGATGCTTGCTAATGAGGCCCTGGGGAGCTGAATTTTAGAGGCTGAGAATCCTCCGATGGGGTCAGGGAGGAAAGGATTTGGCTGCACCTCCAGCCTGCACAGGGCTCCCCACCAGCCCGGCCCAGTCTCCTCTATACTATGCTCTAGCTTATAAAGCCTCCTGGTTCCACCGACCACCTGGCAGGGCCAACCTCTTTGTTCTCCTTGCCTTGTGGGGATAGGGAGAACCTCACTGGGTCATCCAGTCTGAGGAGATCCAGATGTGGATTCAGCCCCCATTCTACTCTGCCACCCCACCCTCCCCACCTGGGGGAGTGACAATCTTTGGGACCTGACCTCGGTGACTCCACCTAACCCCAAACTTCAAGACCATCGGTGGCTGAGAGCCCAGGATCTCCTTCCCACAAAGCCATGTGTTCTACTGACCAGACCTGGGATCTGAGCTTCAAGACAGTCACTCTGCCCTCTCAGGTCACCACTCCAACTTTTCCTCCAGCTGTCCCTTTTTCCTACCCATGGCCCTGTGCTTATTCAGGCCCAAAGCCAGGGAGACCACAGGTCAGGATCTCACATGTGTTGCAACCCTAGTGCTTTCTTGTCCTATATAAAATTCTCCATCTTTTCCTAAAACCGATTTATTTTCCGTTTTATTATCCTGAAATGTGATTGGTCTTCTCTTCTTTCAAGTATAGCTATTCACTAGCCCATACTTATAAACTTGTACCCTTCAAAAGGATTTCTTGTTCTCTTTCTTATATTTTCTCATTTTACCTTGAAAGTACAGTCTTATCTTCTGTATTCCCACAGGCAGTGCTGAGAACACCTAATAAGGCGCACCCAACAGAAACGTTTTATGCTCTTTGTCAGTTGCTTGTTTGGGGAGAAGGGGCCACAGATGAGTAAATTTTCTTGACTTTTCTTGCTTAACTATGCGTAACTTTCTGGGGTGGGTTTTCATTATAACATGAATCTCTGCAAACATTTTTCAGCACCAGCCAGCAAAGATACATACACTGTCTTCTCTTCTCCCTTTTGCACAGTGATCTTGGCAGCACCCACTTTGGGGAGGGTTGGATTTATCACATTGTTATTCCAAAGAAACTTGACTTTCTCAATTGTTCCAACATCCAGCTTTGCATCAAACTCATAGGAGTGGGTTGAGCCTGGTGTGAGAATCCCCCTTGAAATAGAGAAACATAAACATCCCTGTTCATGGAAATGTGTTCTAATGACCATACAATGCCATGCTGCTGTTTTCTATTCTAGATTAACAAGATTATTTTTCTGAATTAATTTCCAAATGAAGGATGGAGACATGGAAAAGCCAGCAATATGCAAGCACTGTTCAAACTATGGTTTTAAAAACTCAAGTTTTAAAATTGAATGCTTTCTTATAGAAAATGAAACAGAATTCCTGCATATCATTTTATATTTTTTGGAAGAATTATTTGTACAGTAATGAATTAGCCACATGGTATGGCATAATAAGCATGGGTTATTGTACTAATCAAAAAAACAGGATATCTGAAGTAATATTAGATTTACGTTTAAAAAAAAAAAATCTATTACGAGAGAAAGAGGCCAGGCGTGATGGCTCACACCCATAATCCCAGCATTTTGGGAGGCCGAGGTGGGTGGATCACTTGAGGTCAGAAGTTCGAGACCAGCCTGGCCAACATGGCAAAACCCCTCTCTACTAAAAATACAAAAGTCAGCCAGGTATGGTGGCCCATGCCCGTAATCTCAGCTACTTGGGAGACTGAGGCACGAGAATTTCTTGAACCCGGGAGGCGGAGGTTGCAGTGAACCAAGATTGTGCCACTGCACTCCAGCCTGGATGACAGAGCAAGACTCTTTCTTAAAAAAATAAAATAAAAAGAGAGAGAGAGAAAGAATGAAATGCCTAGGTTTATAACAGAAAAGAAAAATTATTAGCAGAAGTCTGCAATTAACTTCAGTCATAAAGTAATATAGTCCTGCGTTGCTTAACAATGGAGATATGTTCTGAGAAATGTGTCCTTAGGTGATTTAATCATTGTGTGGACATCATAGCATGTATTCACACAAACGTAGATGGCACAGCCTACTACATACCTAGGCTGTATGGTACAGCCTATTGCTCCTAGGTTACAAACCTGTACTACATGTTACTGTATTGAGTTCTGTAGATGGTTGGAATACAGTGGTAAGTATTTGTGTATCTAAACACCCAAACATAGAAAAAGTACAGTAAAAATATGGTATTACAAACGTATAGAGCAACTCTTGTGTATGTTGTCCATCAACTAAAATGTTGTTGCATGTTACATGACTGTAATTAAAAACCATTGACATATGAAGAGATGATAAGTGTTCAAATTAAGTGTGTGGTTTGAAGACTGTGTATATCATCAAATGAGACGTAGTATTAAAATGGCAAATTACCTGAAGATATTTACTGGTGAGTGTTTCCCTTATTTCCAAACAAAGCAACTTTGATCTGACCAGTGGCTGTTCTTCCAGACAGTGTGATGGAAACCCCATATCTCCAGCCTGCACAGGAGTTCCATCTCAATTTATTCACATACAAATTAGGTAGCCTACATCCCAGACTTGTCTCCTTCTCTTACTCTGAGGCATCAAAGCATAAGAAATTCTTTTTTAAAAAATTATTATTATTATTATTATTTTGAGATGGAGTCTCACTCTGTAACCCAGGCTGGAGTGCAGTGGTGCAGTCTTGGCTCACTGCAACCTCCACCTCTCAGGTTCAAGTGATTCTCATGCCTCAGCCTCCCTAGTAGCTGGGACTACAGGCACGCACCACCACGCCTGGCTAATTTTTGTATTTTTAGCAGAGACAGAGTTTCACCATGTTGTTGGTCAGGCTGGTCTCCAACTCCTGACCTCAAGTGATCCACCCGTGTCAGCCTCCCAAAGTGCTGGGAATACAGACGTGAGCCACCACGTCCAGCCAAAGTATAAGAAATTCTACTTGTTAATCTACAAATCAAACAAGGCCTTAAGGAGAAGTATGTATTCAGCAATATCCCCCTCTAGAACTGCATTGCCCAGTGAGGAGGTCACTAGCCACATGTGGCTGCTTACATTTAAATCCAAATTAAATACAATTACAAATTTAGTTTCTCAAACTCATTAGCTGTGTTGCAAATGTTAAATTGCCACATGAGGCTAATGGCTACACAGAATATGCCCCTCATTGCAGAAAGTTCTATTGGCCAGCTCTGCCCCAGAATGACAGTAGAGTGAGTTAAGGTGAAGAGAGAGGGAATAGGGGCTTGTCTCCACATTTGGGAAGGTAGCTCGGGAGTGCAGCCTGGCAACCACCTCGAGGGCGGGGACTGTGTTTCATCTTTGCTCCCCAGGACCCTGGGCAGTCTCTAGCACAGAGTAGGTGCATGAGCAGTTGTCACTTAGGCTTCTACCTGAAGTGCTGTCCCAGGGCCTGCATGCACACACACACACAAATACAAATGCATATGCACAAACATATGCATGTGCGTGCACACACACAAATACATCTACACAAACATACGCATGTGTGTGCACACACACAAATACATATACATAAACATGCATGTGTATGTGCACACACACACAAACCTACACACATATAACCACACACATACACATAGACACCCACATACGAATACACACACGTGCACCCACATATACATAAACATACAGACACACATGCATACATATATAAACACATGCATACACATAAAGGTACATGCACACATAAACACACTCACACATGCATGCATACACCCACACATGTGCACAGATGTACATTAATATACACACACACGATTCTTGCCTAACTCCTATTCATCTTTCCTGTATTCAGAGACCTTGTCCCTGACCCTCCTTCTGGTCAGGGCCAGGTTCCCCGTCCCATAATGTCATGGCAACAGCCACCAATCCCATCACGCTTGTAGTTGCTTGCTCAGTTTCTCTCTTCGGCTGGATTATTAATTTCATGAGAGGAGTGTCTTGTTCGTCCCTGCATCCTCAGTGTCTAGCGTAGTCTGTGGCCCATAAATAATTTTTGATTGAGGAATGAATACATGATTTTTGAATGTTTAATTTGTTGTTGAAATATTGGCAAGTATTTCATGCATCACAACATCAGTGGAAGGATTGATTAACCAATGTCTTCTTACAAAAAAATACAGAGTGATATATATGGTGATAGAAATGTTCTGTATCTTGATTTGGAGGTGGTTACACAACTATTCATTTGTCCAAACTCATGGAAGTGTATGTTAAAAAGCGTGCATTTTGCCGAATATAAATTATACCTCAATAACTCTGACTTTAAAAACTACGTAAGATGTGTTATATATTTATATGAATATATAACCTCTGTCTTTACTGGGCCACCTCCTACGGAACTGTCATAGGGCAAGTTGGTACTAAGTGGTCCGAACATGCCCAGTCTCTACCCTGTGTCTTAGTCCATTGTCTTAGTTCATTCAGCTGGTTTTAGAGAGAACCCATCCTTCCCCCTGATTCCCACCTGCACTCCACCAGCAAGGCAGCCCCTGGGCATCAGGGATGCATAGACAGAGGGGAAATCAGAGAATGGAGCTGGGCTTCTTAAGGGACACAGCCCAGCAAAGAGCTGGTACCAATTACATCTTTGCTGAATGAAGAGAAGAACAGGTGTGTCTGATGCGGCCTTAAAAAGGAAAGAAACGATGAACTGTGGAGTGGTACAAATTCAGGGTAGCTGGTCACAAGGATGTGCAAATTGGCCTCGTTCTATTAATTATACTATTTGCTTGCTCTCATTTCATGCCACAGAAATAGAATGGAAGAAATGCGCACTCTTTCTAAATCCTCAGTTGCCTTGTAACTGGGATAGTTTGGGTGAATGTGTCCATTTCTAAGATAATCAAAATGTATGCTCAAATATTTCAGGTTGAAAGCAAGCCCCTCATTTGTAACAGAAACTATATACTTGCTTTACATGGGCAGGTAGTCAAAGTGCAACTTACGAGCGAAATTGCTAGCCTCTCCTGTGTTCAAGAAGATTTTCTGCTGCTCTTCACTTGTCCTGCCAGCAAATTTATCAGCATAGTGACCCATCTGTGGGCATCCTTGATCTGGACAGGGGAAGCACTTGTCCTAATGAGAAGAGATAGATGGGACTGTAAGGAGAATTTGTATTTGTATGATTGATACATCTGAGGGAGCAGACACTCAATTTTCCTACAGCCTAAGCGTTCTCCTTTGTGACAGCAAGGGGGTTGGAGCAGATGATCTCTAAGTTACCTTCATCCGGATCAGGGTTCCCAACTTTTAGGCACAACACATTAGAATTATTTGAGGAGCTTTAAAAAACACTGATGCTCAGGACCTAGGTTAGATCAATTATACCTTCCGTTAAATGGTGAAGTGGTGAATGATAAGCAGCCAACTCTCTGGGACAAAAACCCTGGATTGCAGTGCCTACCAATTTCGGTGGTGTAAATACTCTGACTGTGGCCAATTTCAGGCTACTAACATGATGTCTCTGAATGTGGAGTTGGGAAGGGATATTCACACTGGCTCTCGTGAGCCAGAATAGGCAGTCTCTAGCCTGTCATTCTTCCATCTCTCCCCTTGTTGCCAGTCTGGCATATAGGACTCCAGCATCCATCTTGCTTTCTCTCTGGTGTGAATTATTCTCTATACATTCTGCTACTCTTGCTCTGCCCGTGCCAGAAATGTGCATTCCTGTGTTTTCTAAACTCTATCATTTTTAAGCCAGATTCAGAGGTCGCCTCCTGCAGGAAGCCTCTCTATATCATCGAATTGACTGCTCTTTCTCTCTGATTTCCCAGTTTTCCTCTGCCACATGACTCATCTCATCGAAAATATTAGCCACCTCCTGCCTAAAGTTATTTACGTTTTTTCCTCTTCCACTCCACAGGACCATGAACTCTGAGGGACAATGCAAAACATGTAGTGAAAAGGCATTGCAAATCCCAAACACAGCAGGACAACAGTCCCACAGTGGGGTGATGCCCATTGCTGGAGGCAGGACAATAGCTTACAGACTCAAAGGACTTGTAGGAAGCACAGGGGTATGCAGCAAACCCATCGGGGTCGAGGATGCTTTCCAAGTAATACTTGTAGCTTCTTAGGTGATTGCAAGCCACAAAATCCCGGGTTCCTGGGAAAACAAATAAGGAAGCCTGAACAGGTGGTTGGGGGGCTGAAACAGCTTCTCTGCCTCTCTCTCCAAATGAGATAGTTCCAAAGTAGGACCCTACTTTCAGAAACTTAAGATAAATCCAAAATTCAGCCACTATAATGACAATTAACATATAGAGGGTGCTTTCTGTGTGCCAGGCCACGTTCTGATCACTTTAAATGCCTTGTCCATGTAATCCTCAGCTTCCTAGGAGGTGGGTACTGTACCATTCCTATTTATACATTATCATCTCATCCCTATTTTACAGAAAGAACTACAGAGTATTGGCTCAGATTTACAGTTTAGCTAATAGGTGGGAAAGCTGGTAATTAAACCCATGCCCATCTGGTCTTGAGCCCATCCCTCCAACCTTTGTGCCATCTCATGTCCCAGGCACCATGCTAGAGGTCCTCAAAGACATGACTAGATGTGACATGACCAAGCCAACGTGAGGACATTTCCATGCAGCAATTATACAAATAAAAACAAGGACTGTATAACTTTAGGTGGCTTTGTATGAGCTTCACTCTCATAGTGTCTTGATTTTCCTTGCAACCTTTCTTGGCTCCCTGCAACTCCTGCCAAGTGACAAATGTTACATTACACCTTCTAGACCTGGCCTGAGCTTGCTGGGCCATTACTGATGAAGAGTTTCGGCTGCCCTATGCATGCAAACCCTCACGAGGCTGTGACAGACAAACTGCATATGTCCTCATTTTTAAAAATTATTATTATTATTATTATTATTATTTGAAATGGAGTTTCACTCTTGTTGCCCAGGTTGTGGTGCAATGGCATGGTCTCGGCTCACTGCAACCTTTGCCTCCTGGGTTCAAATGATTCTCCTACCTCAGCCTCTTGAGTAGCTGGGATTGCAGGCATGCACCACCACGCCTGGCTAAGTTTTGTGTTTTTAGTGGAGACGGGGTTTTACCATGTTGGTCAAGCTGGTCTCAAACTCCTGACCTCAAATGATCTGCCTGCCTTGGCCTCCCAAAGTGCTGGGATTATAGGCGTGAGCCATCATGCCTGGTCTGTCCTCATTCTTAATATTTGCTTTGATGGCATCCATATATGCCAAGCCATTTGGATGAAATTCAATAAAAATCTTTACTCATTACATTTGGTCAGACTACTAAGGGTTTTTTCTTGTGTGGTGCCACATGATAAGTCTGGATGAAAACTTCACCTGTCCATTGTCCTTTTGGCCTCATTAGATACAGAGTCAGAGCTATGTCTGCAGGATGCCCTTTCTTCCCAAGTGCGCTAGATCAACAATAAAGAATAACCACGTCCAATAACAGTCTCCCATCTCACCTTCCTTAACTGTGACTGCTCCTCATTCCTACTCAACATAGGTAAGCAATGGCTCTCATTTTGCAAATAGACTTGCTGTGGAAACTACTGGGAATATTCTCATTCTAGCTACTGAAGGGGAGCTGATTACATCATTTTGAACCTTATCACTGATTCCCAAGAGAGAATTTGTAGCAAAAGTCTCTTAGTTACAGTCAGGATGTTTGCTCTCATGCTATTTCCTGGCTCTATCAGGTAACTACCAATTGATTGTTGGAGTCACAGCTTTAAGTGACAGTTTCATAATTCTTTGTTGATTGTACATGCCAGGACATCCACAGCAAAGTTTTAAGGAAGCACAAAAGCAGTAAAGCTGAGATATAACAAATACTATGTAGCTACATTTTTTTCCGAAATAATCCTCAGAAGAGGGAATTGTATATTTTTAAAGACAGTTTCATTTTTATTCTTAAGATTTGCTATACAAAGGTATTGGTCGCTCCAGGAAAGCACACGCCCTGTTCCCCTCACCCCACCACGACTTTACCTGCCCAGATGCCATCTAGATCCACAATCTGAGACAGGGCATTCTTCTTGCATCCCGGCATGTTCTCTCCTCCGTTAGGGAAGAAGTCAAGATGACCCATCTGTTGATTCGTTCCAAAACCTGAAATGTTTAGAAGAGCAATGAGCTTTCTGTCATGCAGGACTTTCATGCTTAAAACACAGTCATGCATGCTCACAGCTAGAGCATCGTGGGCCTCACCCAAGAATGGGATCAGGGGAGCTGCATCCGTGTGAATCACATCAACAAAGTCAGCATCAGAGGGATCTAGTCGCACCTCTTCAGGAGTACCTTCAAAACTTGCTTCTACAGGATCCAACCCTAAAAGAGATGATCAGCACTGCAGAACAATAGACCTGACTGTAGATGTCAGCAGCACCAAGGTGTACAGCTGCCCAGGCTATGCACTGCCCAAAGCAAGGGGTACCATGCCCCGGAGTTGTGCAGTGCCATGACCTTGGGTGCTAAATATGAGGACATAGAGTCTGTGGTTCATTACAAAGGGGTTCCCAGTAGCATGGATGGAGGAGGGCAGATGAGCAAAGAAATTTAGATTTTGTTTAAGCAAGGATTTTTTACACACCAGAGTTTCCCATTTCCTTGTGTATCTTTCTTCTTCAACATCCTTTCTCTCCTCAAGTTTGTAGAAAGAAAGGGGTGAAGCAATGTGGTATCATAGTTAAGAACACAGGTTCTGGGTCTAGGTTGCCTGGCTCCAAATTCCTACTCAGCTGCTTTTGGGACAAGATGCATGACCTTGAGCATGTCAGGTTCTTCATTTTACAAAATGGAGTGATAATGGCATCTGTTTGATATGGTTGTTATGGATTAAATGAGTTGCTATGCAGCACTTAGCACAATGCCTGGTGTATACTCATGGGTGTATATGTAAGATATTAATAATTATTATTTTGACAATTTTTCTTCTTAGCAGGGATCTTGGATTTGTTAATAGTTTTTGAAGGCTTGGTTAGAGCAGCTGATAAAATAGGAACATGAATGTAGTTGCCAGCTGAAAATAAAAGAGAGATTTCTTATAAAGAGTTGCTTGAGCCAAACATTAGCAAAACTAGGTCTGGATCTCGGATCTCCCACTGACGAGTTGTGTGGCTTTGGGCAAGTTATTTGCATCCCTGAGCCTTTTCTTCAGTTCTGAGAATAAAATTTATATAAAAAATATAAATTTTTGTGCAGTATTTGGGATAAGCAGGCACTTAATCTATGCTTACTATAATAATTATAATAACATTATTATTATGATTACCATCATATTATGTAGATATATCTTGTTGCTGTTATAATTCAAATGCTTTGATTGGGTTAAAAGAATGCTTTTGGCCATAATGGCGACTGGGCTTCTTCTACCAGTAGAAGCAGTGGGAAACAATTTTTAGATTCTATTCTGCCCTTAATTTCAAAGAGAAGGGAGAAAGACTTGGCAATAGAGACCCTCCTTGATGATGTTTCGCTTATGTTGATACTAGTCTCACTCTGCGTTTTCCTGGGTGCCCAGTCCTGCTGAGAAAGCAACACCACCAGAAAACTGGGACTTGGAAAGGAGGCGCTAGGACAGAGGTGGAAGAAGCAAGAGGAACAAAATCACCCTTCCCTTGCCATGAAGGTGGCACATGAGCTTTTTGGGGGGCTCCCTAAAATGTTCTGCGTAGGCTCCAAGCAGCTGTATCACAGCCAGGGGGGCAGTCTCCTTCAGGGGAGCTCTGAACTGGGCTGTATTCTTGAGACCTCATTCTGGGGTTTCTGGGGACAAAACTGGGGCCCTGCCCCTGGGGCCTTACCTGTAATCCTGCTCAGGCCTGGAGTCTTGCTCCCTGCCTCTCCAGCCACGTGGGCTCCCAGGCTGTGGCCGATGAGGTGAACTTTGGAAGGCGGATAGCTGTACTCTGTCTGGAGTGGGGCGATTGTATTTTCAGGACATTTTTTTTTTTTTTGCTGTAGTTTTCTAAAATGCCAGCCTGATGGATATTACTCCTCTGCTGAAAAATTTCCATGCCTCTCATTGCCTTCAGGATCAAGCTCAAACTCATTTTGAAGGCCTCAGAGGTTTCCTAACTCATCATCTATTTTTCTAGACTCTTCAGCCAAACCCTTTGTTGAACTTTCAGACCCCCAAATACATCATAGCCTCTCACCTCTGGGCCTGGTTGGTTCTTCTCTTTCTGTTGTTGCCTATCCCCCAAGCACTTGCCAGCTAACATCAACAGACTAGCCTTCAGCTCTCAATTTAGACGTCTCTTCCTTGGGAGACCTCCTTAATCCCTTTCCCTGCCCTGTCATTGTGGATTAGCTGCCTTCTATGTGTTCCTGCAAAGCTCCTACCCTCCCCATCAGAACCCACTAATAGATCACACTCTACTGGCATTGCAAGTTTTCACTGCAAGCTCCTTGATGGTCTGGGACCTCATGTGTCTTTTTAACTTCCTCACACACTCCTGACATTGTGCTCCAAAAAAACTGGTGATCGAGCAAATCAAATAGAGATATGAGGTATTTACACGTGTTGCTCTCAGAGACGTTCACCCAAAGGCACTTCATTTATTGGTCTCCCATACTTCTTGTACAAATACCATGGGTTTTGATTTCTGTAGGAGTGGAGAAGTTGGTTATTTTGTAGACCCTTTAGCTATAAGAGAAATGGCTCTGGTCATTACCTAGTACAGAAAATAGTCACAAAGGATTAGAAACTTAAAGAATTAAAGACTGAAAGAGTTAGCTAAAATGAAACAGTGTAGGAAGAAATAAGTGAAATGATTGTGGCAGAAGGAATTCCCCAACATCAATAGCACCCACACCACCAGGCCAGTAGAGTTGACACATGCCAATTGCACGTACTGTCCGTTGGCTCTCTGTGGCTCTCTCTGGCCATGCCATGTTTCACCCCAAACAGAGCCCACCTGGTGTTGTGGGTGAATTCTGAAGCTAGATGATCTGGATCAAAAGGCACCTCTTCTATTCATTTGCTTTATGACTTTGGGAGCAAACTAGTTAAACTTTCTGGGCCTCAGTTTCTTTATCTGTAAATTGAAGATGATTTAAAAACAAAAAACACTTTCTAAGTGTTAGCAATTCTCATTTTTGCTTCCACTGGCATGTCATTATGAAGGCAAAATTCAGAGTTTTAGAAGTAAGATCTGGATATCAATTTTTTCTCCTTCTTTAATCCATAACTCTCAGCTGCATCTCTACCAGAGACCAGCAGGCACTACTTCCCTCCTCACATAGTCCAGCCAGCTGACTTACCGAGAGGATGTCGAGCATCTGGGCCACCTGGGCACCCACCACTCGCGCATTGTTGGCGGCCTGTGTGTAGGTGGTTTGGGAGCCCTTCTTCCAGTCCACGCAGATGCAATTCACCTCCTCCACCTTGAACAGGTTCTGGTATTGGGGAGATAGCGGGGTTGGGGAGATCATGGGAGCAGGGGAAACCTTATCCAGCCAGGGCTCAGAAATGGTCACTTCTCTCTTCTCCCAGCTAGGGCATGAGATAAACTAGACTCTATTAGGGAATCCTGTTGGTAATTAAGAGTTATCCTTCAGGGCGAATGCTATGAGAAAGGCAAACTGATTTCCCCTCCAGCTTGCAGATTAATTGGAAGCTGGCCACACTCTGGTTTCCTTCAACCAAATTCAGTAAGGTTGATTAGGAAGGGAACAACAATTGCATCATGAAAAGAGTCCTGTTTTGAAAAAGGTGTAGGTGCAATCTCCAGTGGCCAGTGTCAAAATGACCTTGCGGATTTGACTATGAGGCGTCCTTTCAGGCTCTTGGCAATGCCGCAGCCTGCTGGGCGTTTACAGAGCTGGAAAGTGAGAGAGAAGCTTCACTATTTTTATAGTCATGATGACACAGTACTACATGGAGAAGACACATGTAGATATTTGAAAAATAGAACTGTACTGATTTAAAAGAGATTGAAGAATTCTGGAAGGAAAATGTCTTCCTGGATATCGAAGGAGCTGACGTATCTTTAGGAGTTCTGCCAGGCACTACATATTACCAGCTTGAATTTAAAAGGGTACTATAAATTTAAAATCTACTTGGAATCATTCCACATATAGTATACTAATATGTGTGATCACTTGCGCAGAGATAGTGGGAGTTTTCTCCTCAGGACTTTTCTTTTTCGAGACAGTCTCACTCTGTCACCCAGGCTGGAGTGTAGTGGCGCGATCTCAGCTCACTGCAACCTCCGCATCCTAGTTTAAGCGATTCTCTTGCCTCAGCCTCCTGAGTAACTAGGACTACAGGCACCTGTGACCACACCTGGCTAATGTTTGTATTTTTAGTAGAGACAGCGTTTCACCATGTTGGTCAGGTTGGTCTCAAACTCCTGACCTCAGGTGATCCACCCACCTCAGCCTCTCAAAGTGCTGGGATTACAGGCATGAGCCATGGTGCCGGGCCAGGACTTTCATTTTCAAGCTATCCTGAGGAATCTTTCACAAGCCTGGAAAATTTGGAGCATAAACTGCATCAATAAGATGCTTATTAATGATAGGACAGGAAAGCTGCCAAGAGTGAAATGCCTGCTAAACCAAGGCCAAGTGCAGAATGACTTTAATTTTCTGGGTTTGTAATTTTTCCTTTTGACATTACCGGTTGGTGTTATTAATGTATGTGTGGAAGGCAGGCTCCTGGGGTAAATTCTTAGATGACAGAAAAATCGATTGAACCAATCTCCACATAAAGAGAAAGGATGATGGTATATTGTGGTATATCGCACGCACGTGTGTGTGTGTTTGTGTGCATATGCACAAGTTGCACACATGTCTGTGTGTGTGTGCGCACATGTGTGTATTCTTCTGTTGCTCTCCTTCTGACCTATATTACATGTAGGTGGCACTTTCTACTCTGTCATTGTAGTAGCTCAATTTTAGTTTTCTGTTTTTCTTTTCTTTTCTCTTTTCTTTTCTTTTTTTTTTTTTTTTGAGATGGAGTCTTGCTCTGTTGCCCAGGCTGGAGTGTAGTGGCGCAATATTGGCTCACTGCAACCTTTGCCTCCTGGGTTCAAGCGATTTTCCTGCCTCAGCCTCCCAAGTAGCTGGGACTACAGGCACCTGCCACCACGCCAGGCTGATTTTTGTATTATTACTACAGATAGGGTTTCACCATGTTCACCAGGCTGGTCTCGAACTCCTGACCTCAGGTGATCCACCCACCTCGGCCTCCCAAAGTGCTGAGATCAATTAAATGGTCAGAGAAACACATGTCAGCCTCTCAGGGATATGGGAAAGATTTGAACCAAAAAAGCCCTATAGTCCCTTGTTTATGGGATACAAAGTACTCTCACTAAAAATGGAAGCAGAAAACATCGGGCCTTGGTTTAACCAGAAATTAGATAGTAGGAGTATTTTTCTAATAGCGAATGTGGTTGCTTCAGGGTGCAGATGTGCAGAAACATGGAAAGGCATTTTAATTTTTGTGAAGAGAAGCATTTTAATTGCATAAAGTTACCTAATATGTAAAGTTTTCTTGAGTGCATAAAGTGAGGCAGAGATGTCAGCAGGAAGTGTTGGCCTCAGCTGGCCACAGGGATCAGAGCCGGCTCCTACCTTGCACATGTCTATCAGCCAGCGCTCATCTCCTTTGTCTATGAAGCCGTGGATGATGAATCGGGTCTTTCTGTCTGTTTGAAAATTTGATGCCTCAATTGTTGATGGATCAGAGGGGAGGAGAATCTGTGACAAATGCAGAAGTGCTGCATGTTTTCGCAGCCCAGCCTCACAGGCCTGTTTTTCTCCTTCCTCATCTCCACCTGTCCCAATGCATCTACTTTTCAAAGCTCAGCAAAAAGCCACCTCTTCCATGAAGCCCACCCCGATCTCCCTTTTCCTGCCCCATCTCTCCAGGTGAGTAATCACTGCTTCTACTAGGCCTGGATTGTGGTTTGAGTTCTTACCTTCCCTGTGGTTCTTGTTAGACAGTAAGCTGTTTGTTCCAGACCAGAATCACACAGCAGCTAGAGGTTCTGCAAATGTGAACCATTCATTCATTCAAACCAACATTACTCAGGACCTGCTCTGTCTAGGTCTAGCCAGGTCTGGGGGGCAGCTTGAGGGATGGGGTGGGGCATGGTGGAGGAAGGGGGCACAGAGATAAGGTGCAGGGTGGGCATAGCCCCGTGCCCAGTTACAGTGACATTAACATGACAGAGGTCTCACTTGAAAGTTGTTTGGGTTTTCATTGGTGTACAGCAGGAAGCGGTGCCGATCTTCTCAGCGGTCCAGGGGAGAATTTTTAGGGGCCTGATTGCTGTCCCGCCCCAGGGCTCAGTGTCAGAAAAGCACCCGAGGTCCTCATAGCAAACTTCTTTTCCTGCAGAGAAAGGAATCTGCTTAAGGATTTGCTCTCGAGGTGTACTCTGGGGTGTCACTGCTGTTCGGGCCTGGTCACTCTTCTGTTTAGGGACAGTCTGAAGACAATGGATGAAACTACTTCAACCCCTCCCACTCTCTTCTTGACCCCAGTGCCCACCTACTGGCCTGGTAGCAGTGCCATTGAATCCCACAGGGACACCACTGGTACCTTTGTTTAGAACTACCATCAAAACTGGAAAGTTCTAAGTCCCATTCCTAGCTCTTCTGATACATTTATTTGACTAATGTGATAATGGGCATTGATAAGTCAATATGTTAACTCAGGCAGATGTTTCATGCTTTACTTAGAAATGTCTGGCCTTGGGCACCCCGAGAATGAAGGTAGGCCACTGGGGGGATCCCCAGAAACAGGTCTCACCTAAACTGCCCAGCCTACTCTCCCAGGCAGAGTGCCAGCCCACCTCTTCTCTCTGGTACCCTGGAGCTGCTGGGAGCCCTGCCAGTTAAAGCTTTCTCTGGCCAGGGCTGAGAGCTTAAGTTTAAGCCCTTCCTGCAGGGCAGGAGTGGTGTTTCTTACCTTTGGCTGCTCCCAGCAGGAAAAGTGTGATTGTCCAGAAGATCAGCATCTACAATACATTCAAACATAACTCAGTTTCACCAGGCATTGCCAGAGCAGTGAGCACTGACGCCCTTGACTTCAGTACTGTTTGCCTCACCTGTACGTCACAGCAGGGGGAAGGAGTGGCAAAGGTGGCTTACCCTGTCTAATGTTCCAGATGTTCTCTCCCACCGGATCGAATATCCAGGCCTTTGTAAAAATATATATTCCAGCCTTATCATTTAGACACTACTTCAAGAAAACAGCAGGTGATGATAACCCATGCTGTGTGCGCTTAATACTTTAATCTGCCCGAATACACAAAACAAGATTAATAATAGCTGTCAAGTCTTCCCACAAGTCTGGAAAGATGACAGAATGCTTGGTTAAAACAGGGAGTAAGGTCACCAACCTTTCACCTATGTAACTATGCATGTACTTGTGAGCTGAATGGGCCCCCACTTTTCAATGTTCTATTTCATCACCAAATAGTTTACAAGTCTCAATAGGGACACAGCAGCAAACCCTAAAAATAGAGGATAGTATTTCTCACTTAGAATAGATGAAAATACCCGCAAATAGTTGAGAGTAAAGAGAAATCTCTGATTAAGAAAACCTCTTCTCTCTCTCTGTCTGTCTCTCTCTCTCTCAATTTTCCTCTCTCTCAAAGACTAGAAATACTGGGCATCTGAGATTTGGAGAAAAATTCAACAGCCCCCACAGTAGCCTCTGACCACAATCATCTCATTAACTGCCTATTCCAGTTATCTATTGCTATGCAATGAACCAATCCAAAAGACAACACCTTAAAACAATAGCAATGATTGCATTATGCCACTATCATCTCAATAGTTGGGTTCAGGAGCCCCCAGAGGCCCGTGTCATGTCTGTTGAGTTTCCCCAGGTCCTCTGAAGGTTGCACACCTGCAGATAATTCTTGGCCCCTGTAAGGCCGTCATGATATAGCCAGAGATCTATGCATCTGTGAGCAGCCCAGCCAGTTCACACAGCAAGGCAGATAAGCCCTCACAAGGCAAACACCATGAGTGCCTCCCCTTGCCAAGTTAAATATGCCTTAGTATAAAAGTTCTCAATCTTGAATAACCAAAACGCAAGGGTGCGGGCCTAAGGGCCTTCCTCTTAAGAAAATGAAAAGGAATCCTGGAATCATAAAGAATAGCTGCCAACTGTTATGAAGTCTTGCCAAGTACAGTCAGAATTCCACGTACCTTACATGTATTACCTAATTAGTCTTAAAACAACCCCACAAGCCTCTCTTTATAAATGTGGGAACTGAGGCACAGAGAGATAAGTAAATTGCCTAAAAAGTCACACGACTAATGAGTGATGAGGTAAGATTTGAATTCAGGCTGTACAGAGTGAAATAAGGAGTGTTGAATATTCAGTTGTGCTGAGCTAGTAATCAGCAAGCTTCAGTGGATGTCAACCATGTAGAACAAGAGGGATACAAAGAATGAGTCAAAAGAGAAAATGTGAAAACCCTTTTGGCCCCTGACCTGTTTCCTCCCCACTTCCAGGCTTCCCCAGGATGGAAAAACAGGCTAGACTTGATGATGGATTGGGAAGGTGATTACAGTTCTTCATCCCTTCCTCCTGTACACATACCCTTTGCAATATGATGTTGCAGCTACTTCCATCAAGAACTGGAGTTTATTTCTCCACCTCTTGAATCTGAGCTAGACGTGGTATGACTTGATTTGGTCATTAAGTGAGGTAACAGCAACATCTTTGAACAACTCAAAGCCAGTTGGCCCCCAAGTATGTAAAGGACCCAGCCAAGATTAATGGCACTGCCTATTCAACCCACTGTAACCACAGATGCATGAGTAAATCCAGCCAAGACCAGAAGAACCTCCCAGCAAACTCATATTTCTGATAAATGCTTACTGCTTTAAGCCACTGAATTGGGGATAGTTTGTTATGCAGCAGTAGCTAACCAATATAGGAACCTAAGCCATACCTGGTATTCAGAGACAGCAGCACCTGTTGCACTCAATGTTACTATTCTTCAGCACACAGCATCAGGTTTGAGCGTACCCTTTCCCAAGACAATGAGGAAACTCCCTGCATCAGTCAATATACACTGTGCTCCAATGTACTGGCTCCTGTTTAAATGCTCTGGGGGATTTAAATAGACTAAGCCTCTAGCAAGGCTGAGGTTTAAGCTGCTTCTCCTTCAGAGACTGTCAGAACAATTTATTCATTCCACACCAGTTGGAAACATTTCTGGGTGAAGCTTTGAAACAACAATAACAACTGGAATTATTTATTTATTTATTTATTTATTTTGAGAGGGAGTCTCGCTCTCTCACCCAGGCTGGAGTGCAGTGGCGTGATCTCGGCTCACTGCAAGCTCCGCCTCCTGGGCTTACACCATTCTCCTGCCTCAGCCTCCCTAGTAGCTGGGACTACAGGCGCCTGCCACCACACCCAGCTAATTATTTTTGTTTTTAGTAGAGATGGGGTTTCACCGTGTTAGCCAGGATGGTCTCGATCTCCTGACCTCGTGATCTGCCCACCTCAGCCTCCCAAAGTGTTGGGATTACAGGTGTGAGCCACCGTGCCCATCCCTTTTTTTTGAGACGGAGTCTTGCTGCTCTGTCACCTAGGCTGGAGTGCAGTGGCATGATCTCGGCTCACTGCAAGCTCCACCTCCTGGGTTCAGGCCATTCTCCTGCCTCAGCCTCCCGAGTAGCTGGGACTACAGGCGCCTGCCACCACGCCCGGGTAATTTTTTTGTATTTTTAGTAGAGACGGGGTTTCACCATGTTAGCCAAGATGGTCTCGATCTTCTGACCTCGTGATCCACCCACCTTGGCCTCCCAAAGTGCTGGGATTACAGGCGTGAGCCACTGTGCCTGGCCAACAACTGGAGTATTTTGAATGAACTTTTATATCTCAGTCAGTTTCAGGATCACAAGTAAGGATTCATAGACTAGAAATCTGTGCATGTCTTTTTGAAACCATGACTTCATTTCCACCAGACAGCTCTCAGGTCTTCAAGATGTATGACTCACTGAAGGTCAGGAAAATAAAGAGTGAAGTCATCAGCTATTATCTGTTATATATGCATGTATAGATGGAACCCAAATATCTGCTTTCCTTCAGGCAATCAGTTCTGTCCTTGTTTGCTCCTTCAATTTTAATTCTGGGAGAATGATACAGTTGGGTTCAAGGTGGATTCTCAGAGTCCCTTAATTTTAGAGAAATGTTTGTTTTGAGAAAGCTGGTTTTTAAATCTCTTCCAGAGCCTAGACTCAGGCTGTATTACATTGAACTATGTTTCTAAATATCCCATGAGCTGGCAGACTGTCCCTCTGTGTGTTGTAATGGAAGCAGGGTAAAAGACCTTACCTCATCATTAGTCAGCTACTGATTTCTTTCTTTTTCTTGCATTAGAGATACCTGTCTGTGGGAAGTGAACTCAGCTTCTGAGTTTCGCCTAGACTTCTCAAAGTCCTTGATGACCGTTGGTAGATCTCACCGAGGCCAGACAAACCCTGGTGCCAGCTGGAGTGCATTAGGTCCAAAAGTCTGCACTCCTCTGTAGGGGTCCTTGGCATTTCCAGAACAACCCCCAGCCTTCAGAATCTGGGTGCTGTGAAGTTCTGCAAACTTAAATGATGATTAGATAAGGAAATGATCAGAACTTGCTCTCCATGCAAGTATCAACATGGTTGATTTACACCCAAAACTTGGCTGAAGCCACTTTTGGGGGCTTCTGCTTGTCCATGAGGAAGTCCTCATCATCCAGCTGCCATGGATCTTGGAGACCAGGAACTGGGTCTTTTTTTTGTTCACTTGTATGTCTCCAGTGTCTAGCAGAGTGCCTCACATGTGGTAGTTGCTCAATACATGTTTGTGGAAGGCATGAATGCTTACTCAAGCACCATCCTAGTCTTGTCTCCTACAGTTCTCCTCTCTGAATACTGCCCAGAAGCCATAACAAACTGTCTTCTTAATATTAAAAGAGCTAAGCTTTTAAAAACTATGTAACTTTTCTGTACTTACCTTTCGTTGTTTCATAATGACCAAGATCCTATTTAAGAAAATGTTTTAGGTCTTTTGACATTTCTTACAAACTTCTGAAATTGTAAGTTACGTCTTTTGATCTCAGAATAACTTTGGGACATACCAGAGGGTCCTTGGAGCCTCTCAAAGGAAGAGAGATATTAAACAAGTCAGGTTTATTAAATATGTTAAATTATATGGGAAGCATTGTAAATAAGAAATTATATTTAACCTTCTTTGAGTTATATTTGTATAAATGTGTTGTTAATATGTGTTCCACAAACTAATACATTCTTAGAAATCTAATGTGTTAGCAGCTGTAATTTTGGTTATTATGTTAAAATGTTATATGCTGCTAAACAACCACATTTCCTTGTGAATTGTGTCACTATTATAATTCATTCTCAACTTTTAACGATGGCCATTTTAAGTTCTGTTACGCACAGATCGTAAAATTGTTTTCTCTTTTCTTTTCTTTCTTTTTTTTTTTTTTTTGGAGACAGAGTCTTGCTCTGTCACCCAGGCTGGAGGGCAGTGGCACGATCTCAGTTCACTGCAGCCTCCGCCTCTCAGGTTCAAGCGATTCCCCTGCCTCAGCCTCCTGAGTAGCTGAGACTACAAGTGCACACCACCGTGCCTGGCTAGTTTTTGTATTTTCAGTAGAGACAGGGTTTCACCATGTTAGCCAGTCTGGTCTCGAACTCCTGGCCTCAAGTGATCTGCCTGCCTCAGCCTCCCAAAGTGAGCCACTGTGCCCAGTTAATTGTTTTCTGAAAGCTTTTTGCAAGCAACTATAACCTTATAGAGCTTCAGCTTTATGGAGATTCATGGCAAGTACTCTTACAAGTATAGGCTGATAACTCTAAGATTATCCCAATGGATTGGGTAAGAATTCGTAGAGCTCTAACAAACTGGTGTCTTGATATAGGCATGAGCCACCATGCCTGGCCCTCTCTATCCACTTTTTAAGACCTAATGCAAATATCCTTTTCTTTCTTAGGGTGTTATTGTTTGGACATGGCCTAATTTTAAATACTTGACCCTAGTGGGTCCATTCATTGTTTCCATTAGTGGGAAAATCATTCAAAAAGTATTTATGTGCTCTCCTACTACATGCCAGGCATGTAGGCAATAGGTAAACCCCTTAAGGAATTTAGAAATAGGATATACAGAGAAATGAACCAGCAATTATGATATGGAGAGTCAAGGGTTGAGGTGGGAACATTTCTGGGTGCAGTAGGATTATTGCCGGGAAGCCCCTTATCAAGTCTTAGGGGGTATGGGTGATGGAGGTGAGGAAAGATTTCCTGGAAGAAGTGATGTCTACTCAGATACTTAAGAATCAGTAGGAGCTGAGCAGACAGGAAGATAAGGAAAAGATCATCCCGGGAAGAGGAACCATTCATGGCAACATCCAGCCGCATCAGAGATCAAGGCCCTCCTGGAGGACAAGGCCAAAATGTAGAGTTCCAGAAGCAGCATGGTGAGAGATGACGGCTGGAGTCCAAGGTGACAACTAGAACATAAAGGACCTCACAAAGCTCATTAAGGAATGTGGATTTTGTCCTGGGGACCATTGGGAGGATGATCAATTTGTGCTTTAAAAAGATCAAAGAGGCTGCAGAGAGATGAGAGGTCTGGTTTAATTTTGAGGTTGACATTGTCATGTCAATTTAGTTATAACTGGTAAAATTAAAACAAACACTCCTTTGGGAGGCTGAGGAGGGCGGATCACGAGGTCAGGAGATCAAGACCATCTGGCTAACCCAGTGAAACCCCGTCTCTACTAAAAATACAAAAAATTAGCCAGGCATGGTGGTGGGCGCCTGTAGTCCCAGCTACTTGGGAGGCTGATGCAGGAGAATGGCGTGAACCCAGGAGGCAGAGCTTACAGTGAGCTGAGATCGCACCACTGCACTCCAGCCTGGGTGACAGAGCGAGACTCCGTCTCAAAAAACAAAACAAAACAAAACAAACAAACAAACAAACAAAAACACTCATGGAATTTATTAGAAATAACCTACCTAGTTACTTTCACAGGGATAGAGGGATGAGTTAGGAATTACCGATTCTGTCCAGTCCTCATCTCCTTATGTGGCATCTCTCCTGAGATGTCTGATGTGGAACAGACACAGAACTAAAGATGGTGGGAAAAGTGGCAATGATCGGTACTTTCCTCATGGACCTACCCAGAAGGGGTCATTTTGGACCTGGAAGTCTGTTTAAAGTGATCAGAATGACATCAGTAATATTAATAATGAAAATGATGACAGTCTCATGTAAACAGTATTCCCAAGTTCAAAAGGCAGCAAAATTTAACAGTCATTTATGGTTCTTGAGACCATATTGAAAAATTTCATTGAGAATAATGGAAATTGATGATAGAAGACAAGAATGTATTGCTCCACCATTAAATTTTATTAGCAGTAAGATTTAGTGATCACATGTCAGCAGCCTCCTAATGCAGTGTGAGGGTGAACAGAACTTCCTCTCACACTGTTTCTAGACTACAGAAGTTGAAAAATATAAAAATAAAGTTAAACCAAAGAAAGGGGAGAGGTAGTTTCCATACTCACTGTATTTGCAAGCTATAGTGGAAAATAAAATGTGCACTCTCATAGCTAGCATTTGTTGAATGCTAATTATTATATTTTTGGCTTTAACCTAAGTATTCAACATATATCATCTCTTTAAGGCCTCCCACGAAGAATGTTGAGTGTACCATTAATATTTACATTTACAAATGAAAAACCTGCCTTAGAGAATTGAAATATTTTACCCAAAGTCATTCAGCTATTTAATGGCAAAACCAAGATTCAAATCCTGTCTCTTAGTCACTAAAACATATACCCTTGGTAATTTTGATTTCACTAGGCATTTTATTACCTGAAATGTTACTTCTAAGTGGCATACATTAAAATTTTTTATTTCAATAAAATTATACTGAAAAGAATAGTCTTTTATAAAAATCCAAGCAATAGATACATAATTTTCAAGATTAGATATAAGAATCCAACCTACATATCTAGAAAATACCAAGCAAGATGAAAAAAAAAACTTGGTAACTATAAGATTGCACAGAAATATCCACATGTCCATAATTAATATAGTTTAAAGATCACCATTCAAGAAAAATTTCCCATGTTCATTAGCATCCTATAGACATAGTTTAGATTTACACAGACTCATTTTTTCTTTTGTTCAGAATTATTTCCAGAGCAAGTTTGAACATTTACCTGATGCATACATATGTGATGGTGACTAAGGTAAACTTTAGACGTTTTTATTTATAAACCCATTTTTCTTAAGTCCTCAAATACTTTATCTCTATTAAAATACTTATCTATGATCAAAAGTATAGGTATGCAAGTATAAATATTCATTCAATAAGTAGTTTACCTATTCTTTTCTTTTTTTTGAGACAGAGTCTCACTGTGTTGCCCAGGCTGGAGTGCAATGGTGCAATCTCGGCTCACTGCAACCTCTGCCTCCTGGGTTCAAGCAATTCTCCTGCCTCAGTCTCCTGAGTACCTGGGATTACAGGCACATTACCATGCCCGGCTAAGTTTTTAATTTTTTTTTTTTTTGAGACGGAGTCTTGCTCTGTCACCCAGGCTGGAGTGCTGTGGCCGGATCTCAGCTCACTGCAAGCTCCGCCTCCCGGGTTTACGCCATTCTCCTGCCTCAGCCTCCCGAGTAACTGGGACTACAGGCATCCGCCACCACGCCCGGCTAGTTTTTTATATTTTTTTAGTAGAGACGGGGTTTCACCATGTTAGCCAGGATGGTCTCGATCTCCTGACCTCGTGATCCGCCCTTCTTGGCTTACACAATATCATTTTAACTCCAAAGCAATTGACAAAACTTCTAGTCTTTTATGGATATGGAATCCCTCTTAAAGTTTAACATTGGCTCAAAGCTAGAGGTTTGACCACAATGGGAACTGGAATCTTGAGATTTCTATTGTAACAGATACATAGACATTTACTTCAAACAATGTACAAAACGTGGTATAATGGGTTGTTCCTTAGGTCATCTTAAATGTCACAAGACATTGTCCCTTACTAGGATGCAACTAAGGACATTGTTTGCCTTGTTCACTGCTATATCCAATTCTTATAACAGATTCTTGCATACAGTAGGTGCTCAGTAAGTATTTACTGAATGAATAAAATATTATTTTAGGTTCTCTTATATAAACATATTGAAGGTAAGGAAATAAGCTTTTCGATGATTGAGACTAAGCAAAGCTTTTGGATGAATGTATTTTATTGTACATCACTAAAGAGTTATTTCAATAGAAAATATAACCTACTAGATATCTACTGGAAGACTTGTTTGATGAGGGTCAGTTATAGTTTCATGAATGTTTCTTTGGGCAGGAGTTTTGTTTATCTGACTATGTGTTTATATATATCCTCATTTTTTTCCAAAAATAATTTGGAAATGATAAAGCAATCTTGGAAATGATCTCCAACTTTTTCATTTTACAGCAGGAAATATCCAAAGCGAAGAAATGATTCTCTTGAGTCCAGTTTGGCTACTCTTGAATGACAACATAAAAGTGTGCATTGGGCACAGCACTTCTGATATCCTGCACTGAGTTTGATTTTACTAATATCATGGTTGGCTAAGGAGAGAATCAGGATGGGGATCTAGGACCTTTATGCTTCTAGTTTAATCTCCTTCTTTCTTCATCTAAATACAACAGTGTTGTCAAAGCCAAACCAAATGCAAGAAAAATATAACTGCTTTTGGGATCTCAGAAATAAATTGTATTCACGATCTAACAAAACTATATTCCTTTTGAGCTAAGAATCACATTTCATTTTTCACTGTTCTATAAAAATCTATTACTACCTCCAGTAATCATCAGCTTTAAATTATTCTGGAAGACAAATTGTGGTTTTACCGCTTGTGTTTAAACTTGCAAAATGTATGAACTCTAGGGTGCTCATCTGTCTTCAGGATCAATGGATATGCTCTGGAGTTGACTCATTCTGCCCTTGGTTTGAGCCACAGGCAGACCTGAGACTGTATGGATTTAGAAGGACCTTTGTGTCTTTCTTCTTGACACCTGAAGAAAGGACTACTCCCTTTGTGCCACAGTAGGTCAAAGAAATTTGATGAATACATGAATAAACACTTGAATAAACGAATCAATAATAATGTTCCTCAAGCACTAGCAGTTACTAGGAAAATTTGTTGTATTTGATTTTCTTTCTTTTCATTCTCTATAACAGGCACATAGCCAAAGGTAAATTAAAGAAAATAGGATCACTGCTGTTGAAACAACAGAAGCCAAAACTGAAAACCTACACAGTTTCCCAAGATATTGCTATCAGAGGAGATCAAAGAGTAGCAAGTGAAAATCTAGGAAAAGAATTCGTTCAGGCAAGATGAGATCTCTTAGTGCATCACATGAAAATTGAAAAGTAATGAAAGAGAAGCAGGTGCAATGGCTCCGGCCTGTAATCCCCACTATGGGAGAATATCCCTTAAGACCAGGAGTTCAAGACAAGCTGGGGACAACATAAGGAAAGCCTGTCTTAAAAAAAGAATTTTTTTTTTTTTTAATTAAGCAGGTATGGTGGTGTGCACCAGTAGTCCCAACTACTTGGGAGGCTGAAGTTGGAGCATCTCTTGAGCCCAGGAGTTTGAGGCTGCATTGAGCTTTGTGGCACTGCACTCCAGCCTGTGCATAAGAGCGAGACTCCGTCTTAATTTTATTTTTATTATTTATTTATTTATTTATTGAGACGGAGTCCCGCTCTGTTGCCCAGGCTGGAGGGCAGTGGCACAATCTCTGCTCACTGCAACCTCTGCCTCCCGGGTTCAAGCGATTCTCCTGCCTCAGCCTCCTGAGTAGCTGGGATCACAGGCGGGCGCCACGACGCCCAACTAATTTTTATATTTTTAGTAGAGACGGGGTTTCACCATGTTGGTCAGGCTGGTCTCGAACTCCTGACCTTGTGATCTGCCTGCCTTGGCCTCCCAAAGCCCTGGGATTACCGGCGTGAGTTATCGCACCTGGCCAATTTTCTTTTCTTTTCTTTTTTTTTTTTTTGAGATGTTGTTTCGCTCTCGTTGCCCAGGCTGGAGTGCAATGGCACCATCTCGGCTCATTTCAACCTCCGCCTCCTGGGTTCAGACGATTTTCCTGCCTCCCCCTCCCCCTCCCCAGTAGCTGGGATTACAGGCATGTGCCACCACGCTTGGCTAATTTTTGTTTTTTGAGACGGAGTCTCACTCTGTCGCCCAGGCTGGAGTGCAGCGGCGCGATCTCAGCTCACTGCAAGCTCCGCCTCCCGGGTTCACGCCATTCTCCTGCCTCAGCCTCCAGAGTAGCTGGGACTACAGGCGCCCGCCACCACGCCCGGCTAATTTTTTTGTATTTTTAGTAAAGACGGGGTTTCACCATGTTAGCCAGGACGGTCTCGATCTCCTGACCTCGTGATCCACCTGCCTCAGCCTCCCAAAGTGCTGGGATTACAGGTGTGAGCCACCGCACACGGCCAATTTTTGTATTTTTTTTTAAGTAGAGACGGGGTTTCTCCATGTTGGTCACGCTGGTCTCGAACTCCCAACCTCAGGTGATCCTGCCACCTCAGCCTCCCAAAGTGCTGGGATTACAGGCATGAACCACCGTGCCCGGCCCACCGTGTGTCAAAAAAAAAAAAATAGTGAAAAACAGGGGCCTGGGGCATGCTGTAATGCATCAGCATGGTAGGAACTTTTGCTGAAATTTTGAAACATCTTAGTATTAGTTATTAAATAACCACTGCCTGGACCCAGGAAATGCCTGATAGTTGATGGATCTGCAGTGAGTTCCTGTTTAGGCAGAAAAGTGTTTCTTGTCAGTTTCTTATAATAGCCAACAGAGCCATTTGTACATGGAGAGAGGCGGTAAGTAGAAGAGTGCTACCATTCAGGGATCCTTCTGAATAATGATTCTCCCATTACAACCACGCTATTCTCAATCATCACTATGTTGCTATTTCCTGGTCATCACAACATGTTTGCAATTGTTCAACTTGGGATAACTTATCTGTTACAATCTTGGTGGTAAGGATCTTCTCTTCACACAATGGAAGGCTCTGTGCGTTTGTGTGTATGTGTGTGTGTATCTATATGTATCTGTACTCTACTCATCTAATATAGAGATACATATATATAATTAGGAGATTATATAAACATATAATATTGGGAATTTTTACTATGTATAGAGTAAATATATATATGTATAGAGTATAAATCTCCTTATACTATGTATAGAGTAAAATATATATAAATTTCCTCATATTTAGGTACCTCACGGTACCATTTGTTAAGTGGTGATCTTATGTGGTAGATTTTAGAAACAGTAGCCTGTATGTAACAGTGGCATTTTCTGTGAGTGTTTGGCTAAGAGGGTGTTTGGGGAAACAGAGGAGGAAAATCTGCCACAAAATGTAAATTAACTCACATTTTGGCAGAGACGCTATTAAAAAGAGTGTTCTGATTAAACTAATACCCTTGAAACACATCTAGGAGACTGCAGGAACAGAAATCTGTTACCCAAGACTCGGCTGCTTCAGCAATGATGCCCCGTGGTCAGGAATTATGGAAAGACCTCTCAAAATATTGCCCTGGGCTCCAGATCACCTCACTTCCCTTGTGTCTCTGTCCAGTCCCAATCTGAGACTCCTTTTAGCCTCTAAACTCAAATATTTTCTTTGGCCCATGGTACTTCGGACTTTGGGCCCATATAACTTTGGGTTTTGAATGGAGAGCTTAAGTTTCATGGAAAGGCTGCAAAACCCGTGTGTCTCCATCCTTGCTGTACTGAAGGTCATCTCCATTCCTGTGATGAAGAAGCTGTTCACAAACAACCAAACAAAAGAAAATCCATAGTTTAACACAACTCTAGGCTTGAATGTCACTCCATAAAGGAACAATCTAAAGAAGGGTTCTCTTTCCTGAGTAGGATAAATCTAGATTAATGGTAGGAGTAAGACTAGTAGCTGTTGTGCGCGCTGCTTTTCTCAAAATCTTACCATGTGCCAGGTGCTAGGCAAGATGGTTTACTAATCTGACCTAATTCTCACATCATGGGAGAGGGGGAATCCTATTCTTTACATTTTACAGACAAAGATTCTGAAGCACAGAGGGGTTAATGATTTTGCTCAGGATAATCCAGTTGTAGGTGGCAGAACCAGGGTTCAAACCCCTCACTTGACCCTAAGCTAAAGTGGCTAGATTTAACAACAACAATAAATATATTCAAATTTAACTTGCATATATGTATTTGAATTTCAAATAAGCAATAACATGTTCAATATAAATATATCACATGTTTGTGGGAAACAGTTGCCATTTATCTGAAATGCAAATTTAACTAGGTGTCTTAGATTTTATCTGACAACCCTACTCCAAGCACTGGTGCTGTTAGCTATGCATCTCCCTCTCTTTACTCGTCATCCACATCATGGCTTGAATTCAGCTGTCGTAACCCTCTTGACTGTTGAACAGTGACTCTTTCCCAGGTCCATATTCATATTTTTCTTACCTGCTACTGCTCCCAGCAGCAGTGAAAGAGTCCAGAGTAGCAGCATCTACACAAAATTAAAAACATGATTGAATCTGGCTAAGTTTTTTTTTACAAGATTGGCATAATTCATGTTCATTTAGCCGTCTCTGGGAAAATGGGTGCATCCTGATAAGTTAGGCCCAGAAAGCATGTTCCTGACTCACCGTGGCAGTTCTGTCAGGTTCCACACACAACCAGATAGCAACGAAAGGTCCTTTTCTAGGTAAAGCTTATCTTTTTGAGGAGTACCATGGAAAAGTGGCATACAAAGAGAGAAAGTTCCAAGAATGTATTTCTAATTTTAATTGTGGGTAAACCAAGGTTGACAGAGTAGGCAGTGTTTTCCACGGTAGTTGTGGGAAGATGAGAAAGGCGGTGGATATATGATTATGTAATGCTAAGAATCACTATAATTTCATTGTAGTGAAGGTTCTAGTTTCCCTGCCCATTTTTAGTTTACAGTTCTCTGTGCAGGTCTGTGGGCATTGTTTTTACAGATTTGATGACAACAGCCTTATGAACAAATACCAAGAGCCTACCAGGTCATGCAGTTTCTATATAACCTTGCTTTTCCCTCAAAAACAGTGAAATAAAAGCAATCCTTCAAGAGTTTATTCCTTCTAGAAAAGCAGTTGATATGTTACTTTGATAGTCTGTAGAACTAATTTATTTCTCAGCAGTATCATGGAGAAAAGAATAAACAAGCTAACAAAAGGAACTGGGGGGCGGGGGGTCCAGCCAAAAGCGCAGAGGAGGAATCAGCGACCCCACCATCTGATGGAGTTATCAGTAAGAAAGGAAAATATGATTCAACTTGGAAAAAATGGTCTAGAAAAAATAGTCTGAAAGGGAAATGTTTGATAGAAGGAACTAGAATGATTTTGTTATATATTGCTTCCAATAAATTTTTAAAAGACAACAAAATGATACTATACTTTACAAGACCAGAGTCATTTAGCCTGACAATGTCATAGATACAGGTCGAATCATTGAAACTGCCATGTTTGTAGGTCAAAAGTGGTCAAAAATAATTTAGTCCCCTGCTCAAGTTTACAGGTACAGAGAAAATCAACAAAATTATTGGTGTACAAGGAAAGTTCCAAGAAAGTTTGGCAAGGGAATTGTTAAAATAAGGAAAGAATGCATAAGAGACAAGGGAGGAATTCCAATGGATAGGCACCATGGCAAATTCCCATACAATCCTTCATGTCTCATCCCTGATTAGATTGTTAACCCTGTTCTCTTGAAGAAAGCCTTCTCTTTTAGCTTCCCTCCCTTGAGACCATCACCATCATTTGTGGGTCATAAACTCAGAGAAATCTGGAATTTTCTGGGCCTCAGTGTGACATGTTAGCATCTTCCCCAGTGGTTGGTACATTGGCTCTCATCACATTCGTGTTGAATGGATAAACAAATAACTGAAGGAGTGAATATGAAAAGCATAACCAAGAAGTTGGACAATCCAAATCAGGATAAATCCAATGAAAATCACACAAAGGCAAAAAACAAGTCCAATGATAAAGAAAAAAAAATTATCAAAGTTTGACAGAGAGACCAAAAGATACATTACCTACAGGAAAAAGAAGATAAGAATAACCTCAGACTTCTCAATGGAGACAGAAGACAATGGAATAGCTTATTTAAAGTGCTGAAAGTCATAGGTCTAAATGTAAAGAGCAACCCAAAATCTTCTAATAGAAAATGTAAGAGAAAAATCTTTGTTACCTTACAGTAGACAAAGATTTCAAAGCAGGACATAAAATTTACTCTATAAAAGTATGATAAACTGGGTTTTATGAACATTAAAACTCTAGTCTTCAAAACACATTGTTAAGGAAATAAAAGGCAAGATACGACTGGGAAAAAGTGTCTGCAATAAGCACATTAACAAAGGACTTATATTCAGACTATGAAAAGAACCCTCAGAACTTAATAAAACAAACAGCCTACTAAAAGTAAGGCAAAAATTTTAATCAATCACTTCACCCAAAAAATTTATGAATGGCCAATAAGCATGCACACAGATGCTCAATATCTTTAGTCATCAGAGAAATGTACAATCAAATCACAAGAAAATACCATTACAGGCAAGTAAAAATGGCAAAAATTGACAATACTAAAGATGTGGAACAATTGGAACTTTTATAAACTGCTAGTGGGAGTATCTAATTAACAATCACTTTGGAAAATAAGTTGGCAGTTTCCTATAAAATTAAAGAATCACTTACATATTAACCAGCAATTTCATACTTAGGTATTTGCCCGAGAGATATAAGCATGTGTCAACACAAAGACTTTTATGTGAATATTTGTAGCAGTTGCTATGGTTTGTATGTATCCCTGAAAGTTTATGTGATGGAAATATAAATCCCCAATGCAACAGATGGAATCTTAGATAGGTGATTAGGTCATGAGAGCTCTGCCCTCATGAATAGATTAATGTCTTTATTGTGGGAGTAGGATTGTCTTTTTGAGATTAGGTTTGTTATGAAAGCAAGTTCATCCATCTCTTTTGTCTTGCATGCTCTCTTGCCATGTGACACACTCCACTGTGTTAGGATACAGCAAGAATGCCCTCATCAGATGCAGCCACTTGATCTTGAACTTCCCAGCCTACAGAACCATGGGCCAGATACATTTCTATTATTTCTATATTACCCAGTTTGCAGTATTCTGTTATAGCAACACAAGATGAACTAAGACAGCAGCTTTATTCATAGTAGCCCCAAGATAGAAGAAATGCAAATGTCCACTGACTGGTGAAGGGAAAAAAGCTATGCTATATTAATACAATAGAATACCACTCATATATAAAGAAAAGAACTATGAATAAATGCAGCAACATGGATGTATCTCAGGGATCTTAAACTAAATAAAAGAAACACAATAACAAAGTATGTATACCACATTATTATCCTTACATGACATTCTAGAACAGGCAAAACTAATCTATAATGACAGGGAGCAGGTCAGCGTCTGCTTGGGTTGGGGGTGAATTAGGGGAATGTTTTCAGAAAATAATGGAAATGTTTAATTATACACGTAGACATATACATTTTTCAAGAGTTTGAATGTATACATGGATATATACATTTTTTAAAACTCATTGAATCTTACTCTTAAATTGGGTGCATTTTCTTGTATGTAAAATACACTTCAATAAAACTGAAAAAATTTTACACGCCTGGCCCATGCTAAGTGCTCAGAAACTATTCATTGAATTGAATTCTGTTAAGGGTGGCTGACAACTGGATAATTCTATCAATTCACCTTCTCTTGATATTTTGATCCTGGTAATTCATTCATTCACTCATGCCTTGTTTCATTGTCAGTTGTATATTTTCTGCATGACTCCTAGTTGCTGTCATAGGTCCTGTGAATAATTAAGACCCGGAACTCTTTCATGCTAGCAGCAGAAATAATAAGAATTGCCCAAATTCCAGATATATTTTGAAGATAGGACTGATAGGATTTGGACGGGAGTTGGGGAAATGGAGATGAGTTAAGGATGACCCCCCAAATTTTTGTTTGAGCAACTAGAATGCTGAAATTGCATTAACTAAGATGGAGAAGGCTGCATGTCAGTGGAGCAGGTTTGGGGTGGAGATCCAGAGTTCAGTTTTGGGCATGGTTAAAATGAAATGTCTTCTTATAGTCTAAGTGGAGATTGAGAGTAGGCAGTTATTCTGTAGTTCAGAAGAGAGGTCCAGGTAAGAAATATCAACTTGGGGTTCATCCGTTTCACATAAAGCCATTAGTCTAGATGAGGTTCAAGTACTAAACCCTAAGGCCCTAAAACGCTACAAGCACAGGGAAATGAGGAAGACTTGAAAAGGAACAGCCAGTGAAGATGGAGGAGAACCAAGGGAAAGTTGTATCCTGGAGACAAAGAGAAGAAAATATTTCAAGGAGATGAGATGATCAGTAGTCTCTGAGGTAAGAATGGAGGTGACCATAAGAATGGAGAAAATGAGTGAAAACAATGATTTGGCTAGGTAGAGGCTAAGAGAGATTTCTATTGAAGTTACCATTTTCACTCTTCCAACATTTTTTTTTTTTTTTTTAGATGGAGTCTTGCTCTGTTGCCCAGGCTGGAGTGCAGTGGCGTGATCTTGGCTCACTGCAAGCTCCACCTCCTGGGTTCACGCCATTCTCCTGCCTCAGCCTCCAGAGTAACTGGGACTACAGGCTTCCGCCACCACACCTGGCTAATTTTTTTTTGTATTTTAGTGGAGATGGGGTTTCACCACGTTCGCCAGGATGGTCTCAATCTCCTGACCTCGTGATACACCCGCCTCGGCCTCCCAAAGTGCTGGGATTACAGGCATGAACCACCGTGCCTGGCCTCTTTCAACATTTTATTAGGAACATGCAGCATTTAGCTGACCACCCAGCAGTTATTCTCTGAAATTTAGAATTCTTTGCTACCTTTTATATCTTAACAGCCACACTCTTCCCTGATGCAAACACAGTNTTTCTTTCTTTCTTTTCTTTTTTTTTTTTTGAGACAGAGTCTGGCTGTGTCCCCAGGCTGGAGTGCAGTGGCGTGATCTTGGCTCACTGCAAGCTCCACCTCCTGGGTTCACGCCATTCTCCTGCCTCAGCCTCCAGAGTAACTGGGACTACAGGCTTCCGCCACCACACCTGGCTAATTTTTTTTTGTATTTTAGTGGAGATGGGGTTTCACCACGTTCGCCAGGATGGTCTCAATCTCCTGACCTCGTGATACACCCGCCTCGGCCTCCCAAAGTGCTGGGATTACAGGCATGAACCACCGTGCCTGGCCTCTTTCAACATTTTATTAGGAACATGCAGCATTTAGCTGACCACCCAGCAGTTATTCTCTGAAATTTAGAATTCTTTGCTACCTTTTATATCTTAACAGCCACACTCTTCCCTGATGCAAACACAGTTGGGGTTCTAACCCTGTAGATCCCAGTGCCTTGTTTTTGGTCTGTGTTATGGCTCACAAAACAATGTTCAATGAAAATTAAGTGATCAAGTAGACAAAAAAATGAAATGTGTAAAGCACTCTTCCTTGTGCCTTGTGTGCTGGGAACCAATTCCAAGTCTGCACATGAATGGGGCCATCCAGCTGTAATGTGAGACATCTCTCCAGCATACTCCGGATAGTAAACAATACGCCAGTGATACTATGTAACATCCAAGGTGGTCATCTGATAAGGGAATTTGGCTGATAGCATATTCTTCGTTTTCTCCCCCAATATAACAGGTATCATTATCATTTTGGCTTGTTTTTTGGCTTCTGTGTGACGGTGTGATTTGCAAGTTTTTACTACAAGAAATGTAATTTTGAATAATGGCTATAGCTGTGGGTTTATTTCTACCTTTAATTGCAAAATTAATTGATTTCATCCTGGAAAGCATTATTTGTTGCTTGTTTTAGAAAAAGATCAATTATTTATCTGAGCATACAAAGATATTATTTGAAAATATTATGAAAACAGCAACATCATCAACTCTACTTAGGGCAAATATTCATGACTAAAAGCAATGCAGACAGGGAGTTGGGTACAGGATACTGTATAGGAAAATGATCTCAGATCTAGCATCAGCCAAGTCTAGCTGATCATTGCTGTGTATCCCACATTTTCCACTTGTTTCAAGATACAAGGATTGATAGGGAGGAGTTTCATATGAGTCTTATCCACTATTTCAGTTATGATCTTACTCTGAGATATTGTATTTGTGTTAGTATTTTCATTGCTGCTTTTTCACTTCAATGAACCACTTGAAGCCATTGATTTTTTTTTTCACATCCTAAAATGAGAATATAACTTAATAGAATGGGAATAATATAAAATGCACATTTAACACATTAGAGTAAGCAACTACTTGCAAATGATGTGAAAATACATTCACCCACGAGAAATGTCTTCTCGGTCAAGGAAATGATGCTGAGGCAAAATGTCAAGGGCCTCTGCACCACATATGACCACAATTCAAGAGAGGAAATGAATTTCTGTGGAAGTATTAATAGATTTTATAACTCAGATTTGTCAAAAGTGAGAGAAAGAAATGTTTCCATCACATTCCTTACTAAAACTGAGAAACCCCTAGATTGATTACAAAATGGTCCCAGTTCCCTATCACTCTCCCTAGCGATGCCTTTTGCAATATGACTTTTTAGCTCCTCCCATCAAGAAGTATAGTCTGTGTATTCATCTTTGAATTTGTGCTTACCTTGTGACTTGCTTTGTTCAATAGAATGCGGGGAAAATGATATTTTGCTACTTCTGAGCCTAGCCCTCAAGCAATCTTCCTTGCTTATGCTCATTTCCTTGGTCCCTTGGGAGTTCAAGTTCAATAGCATAGGCTAGCATGCTGAAGAATGAGAGATCATGTGGAGGAAAGTCAATGCACACAGGCCCTACTAAACCATCCAGCCCTTTGCCAACCTACAAGCTGACCACCAATACATGAGTGAGACCAAGCAAGATCAGCCAACTCTGGCCGAGATCAGCAGCTCTGACTGTTGGCCCACAGGACCATAATACAAGATTATTGTTTTTAAGTTACTGAGTTTTGGGGCGATTTGCTATGCAGTGCTAGTCAACTAATTCATCACCTGTCTTCTATTAGGTGGATCACAATTTGAGAAACATCAAATAAGACAGAAAACTCCATGAGGGTAGGGATGATACCTTTATTTTCAACTTTAGTTCTCTGATATTAGTCTAGGGGTTGGCACATTGTCAACACTCTCTAAGCACTTATTGAATTAACAAATTCATCAATTCTCTGCCATTGTCTCCACTACTATCTTACATCACGCATTCTGAACATTATCAGCATCCTTTCACAAGTGTTCATCTCTAAGGGGAAGAAAAATTTGATTTAGGGTTCTAAAAGTAGTATTTTCAAAAAATTCACTAAGTTTAGAAATATGTAAATAATTTGAGTAAGTGGAGATCGCGCTGCTGCACTCCAGCCTGGGCAGCAGAGTGAGACTCCATCTCAAAAAAAAAAAAAAAAAAAAAAGAATATGGATTCTGTCCTGGGGACAACTGGGAGGATGATTTATTTGTGCTTTAGAAAAATCAAAGAGGCTGCAGGAGAAGTGAGAGGTTTCAGGGAGCCCCACATAGACCAGGTAGACCTATTAGGGAACATTGGATCTGTCTAGTCCTCATCTCCTTGTGTGTCATTTCCCCTGAGATGTCTGATTAGGAGCAGACACAGAACTTAAAGATTATGGAAAACGTGGCAGTTGTGAGTCTTTCCATGTGAGCCCACCAAGAGGGGGTCATTTTGGACATGGAAGACTGCCTTAAGTGACAAGAATGGCATAAGTAATATTAATAATGAACATGATGACAGTACCCTGTAAACAGCATTCTTAAGGTCAAATATGCAGCAAAATTTAACAGTCATTAGTGGTTCTTTTGACCAACTCCAAATTTTGGAGTTTAGTCACTTTATCCAACAGATTCACTTGAAACAATGGAGGTTTTGGACAAAAGAAACAGGCATGTAATGCATCACCACCAGATTTTATTAGAAGTCAATTCATTGGTAACAGTAGTCTCCTAACACGGTGTGAGGGTGAGCAGAACATCCTCCCTGACGGTTTCTGCACTACAGAAGTTGAACCTGTAGAGAGAAAACAACACAAAGTCACCTCCTCTTCCTGGCACACATCTGGAGTGTGACAATGAGGACAACCTCTGCCCCCAACCTCCCAGTCTGAGGGAAGGCCACACCCTATGCTGGAGATCAGACAATGGCCTAGGGAAGACCTCTTCTACATAAAGGAATGAATTCTCCTTTCCAGTGTAATTTTCTGGTTGTGCAAAAGCAGAGAGAGAAGCTGTCAATAGACACCCCAAAGAAAAAGAAAGACTCATTTGTCATGAGCAGTCACTGAATACTTAGCCCATATCAAAAAATGCAACTGAGCAACAGCAGAGTCACCATCATAAGAAATCAGCCCAGTGTATAAAAACTAATTTCTGGTATTATGTTGGCTAACCATTATTTTAATTCAATATTGGAATTGAAATGACAAACTTTTCTCATTAAGACTGAATAATATGCCTTCTTTTCATATGTGCATCAAATAAAGGAAAGAAAAGAAGGAAGGAAGGAGAAAGAAAGAAAGAGAAAGAAGAAAGAAGGAAAGAAAGAAAGGAAAGGAAAGGAAGAAAGAAAGAAAGAAAGAAAGAAAGAAAGAAAGAAAGAAAGAAAGGAAGGAAGGAAGGAAGGAA
>NW_016805132.1:1038569-1072667 GCF_001698545.2 Rhinopithecus bieti | reverse complement strand
GGAAGGAAGGAAGGAAGGAAGGAAGGAAGGAAGGAAGGAAGGAAGGAAGGAAGGAAAGAAAGAGAAAGAAAGAGAAAGAAAGAAAGAGAAAGAAAGAAAGAAGAGAAGAAGGAAGGAAGGGGAGGAAGGAAAGAAGGAAGGGAAGGAGGGAAGGAAAGAAGGAAAAGAAAGAAGGGAGGGAGGGAGGGAAGGAGGGAAGGAGGGAGGGAGGGAAGGAAAGAGGGAAGGGAAGGAGGAAAGGAAAGAGGGAAGGGAAGGAGGAAGGGAGGTAAGGAGGGAGGGAGGGAGGAAGGGAAGAAAGAAAAGGCCGAATAATACTTAGGATGCTTTGGAATATTTTTCTTTAATAAAATACCTTAGCATATGTAAACTATCAGGCATGGAAAAACGTGCTCAGAAAATGTATTTTTTCCCTTCACGCTCACTTCCTCAATGACTGGCAGCCTCACAAATAGGAAGTTAAAGGTTAAAACAGTTATCAATCAGGGTCACAAGAAATGAAAGGCACCAATATTTGTATATGATTAAAGGTGAACTGAATTTGTTTTGTAGTAGTTAAGAATTTTGTAGAGTCAAACTTCCTGCACAGAAATTCAGAAACGGTCTCTTCATCTAATTATCCATAAAGTAAGGACAATGAAACTACCTCATAGGATATACATTTTTGTTTTAACAGCTTTATTCAGCTTTAATTTACCTGGAATAAACTGTACATATTTAAATTGATACGTTTTCACACACACAACATACACCTCTGAAACCATCACCAAAATCAAAGTTATAAACATATCTATCATCTCCCCAATTGTCTTTCTTCCCCTTTGTAATTGCTTCTTCCCATTCCCTCCAATATTCACTCCTCCCAGGCAACCACTGCTCTGCTGTCACTATAGAGTAGTTTGAATTGTCTGGAATTTTATATAAATGGAATCTAAGGTGTATGCACTCTTGTCTAGCTTTTCATTCAGTATAATTATCTCAAGATTCATCCATATGGTTGAGTGTACCATTAGTTGATTCCTTGTCACTGCTGAGTAATATTCCATTGTATGGACAGACCATAGTTTGTTTATCTATTCCTCTTTTGGTAGACATTTAGATTGTTTCTACTTCTCGGCTGTTACAATAAAAGCTGCTATAGGCCCAGGCGCAGTGGCTCACCCACATAATCCCAGCACTTTGGGAGGCCAAAGCAGGTGGATCACCTGTGGTCAGGGGTTCAAGACCAGCCTGGCCAACATGACGAAAACTCGTCTCAACTAAAAATACAAAAATTAGCTGGACATGGTGGTGCATGCCTGTAATCCCAGCTACTGGGGAGGCCGAGGCAGGAGAATCACTTGAACCCAGGAGAAGGAGGTTGCGGTGAGCCAAGATTGTGCCATGGCACTCCAGCCTGGGTGACAGAGCAAGACTCTGTCTCAAAAAAAAATTGCTATAAACATTCATGTACAAATCTTTTGTATAATCATATGTGTTCTTGCCTCATGGGTAAAGAGTGAAGACCGAAATCGCTGACTCAGCTAGATGCATGTTTGGCTTTTTAAGAAACTGTTAAGGTGCTTTCCAAAGTAGTTGTATCCTTTTTATATTCCCATCAGCACTGTATGATAGTCCTTCACAAGAGTTGGTATTATCAATCTTAATTTTGGCCATTTAAATAGGTGGTATCTCATTCTGTTCTTAATTTGCATTTTTCTAATAATTAACTGTATCACATTCGGTTCTTTCACATTGAGAAATCTATTTGTGTTTTTATGTTTAAAGTGCATTTCAGGCTGGGCACAGTGGCTCACGCCTGTAATTTCAGCACTTTGGAAGGTCGAGGTGGGTGAATCACTTGAGGTCAGTTTGAGACTAGCCTGACCAACATGGTGAAATCCTGCCTATACTAAAAATACAAAAATTAGCTGGGAGTGGTGCTGCTGCCTGTAATCCCAGCTACACAGGAGGCTGAGGCAGGAGAATCACTTGAACCTAGGAGGCAAAGGTTGCAGTGAACTGAGATCGTGCCACCGCACTCCAGCCTGGGTAACAGAGCAAGACTCCATTTCAAAAAAAATAAAAATAAAAAAGTACATTTTATATAGCCAGAATACAATTGGATATTGAGTTTTAAAAAATACAGTAGAGTAAGTTTTGTCTTCTAATTGTGGTATTTAGACCATTTTTACTTTATACGATTATTTATATGGCTAGGTATGAGGCTATTGTCTTTTTTTTTTTTTTTTTTTTGAGACAGAGGAGTCTTGCTCTGTTGCCCAGGCTGGAGTGCAGTGGTGCGACCTCCACCTCCTGGGTTCACGCCATTCTCCTGCCTCCAGCCTCCTGAGTAGCTGGGACTACAGGCACCCTCCACGACGCCCGGCTAATTTTTTGTGCTTTTAGTAGAGATGGGTTTCACCGTATTAGCCAGGATGGTCTCGATCTCCCGACCTCGTGATCCGCCTGCCTCGGCCTCCCAAAGTGCAGGGGTTACAGGCGTGAGCCACCATACCCGGCCCCTTTTAGTTCTTTTTATACTCTATTTTGGATTATATTTTATTCCATTTTATCTCCTTGTTTGGGTTATTTGCTATCATGCTTTGTTTCATTATTTTAGAATTTATAGCACATATTTTTAATTTATCACATCTTACTTTCAAAAGAGAATATACCAATTCATAAATGGTATAAGAACCTTTCAATAGCATATTTTCAGTTCTTTCCCCCACCCTTTATGTCATTGTTATATTTGACTTATACATATATTATACACTCCCCAAAATACTGTCATTATTTTTTAAGTAGTCAATTTTTTCAAAGATAATTTAGTAATAAGAATTAAAAATATTATGTATTTATCATGTATTTCCTATTTCCTGTGTTCTTAATTTCTTTTAGTGAATTCTTTTCTACTTGGTATCATTTTCCTGTGCCTGAAGTCCTTCCTTTGATATTTCTTTTAGTGTTAACCTGCTGGTGAGGAATTATTTCAGTTTTAAAAGTCTTTATTTCATCTTTGTCTTTGAAAGATATTTATGGGTATAAATTCCAGGTTAACAGTTTTTCCTTTCCCTACTCAAAGATGTTGTTTCACTGTCTTCTAGCTAGCATTGTTCCTGGTTAGAAATTTGCTGTAATTTTTTTTTTCTTCACTGTTCTAATGTGTCATTTTTCTCTGACTGCTTTCAATATTTTGTCTTTATAATTGGGTTTCAACATTTTTTTGTTTGTGGAAATTTAAGGGAACAAGTTAAGTTTTGTTAGACGGATATATCGTATAGTGGTAAAATCTAGGTTTTTAGTGTAATCACCTGAATAATGTACATTCTACCTGGTTTTGAGCATTTTGATTTTCATGTGTGTTGGTGCTGTGCTGTTTTCTTCATGTTTCTTGTGATTTTCTTTGATCTGTTGGTTTATAGTTTTCACCATGTTTGAAAATTTTCAAGGTATTATTTCTTCACATATATTTTTCTGTCCCTTCTTTGTTAGGGTCTTATTTCCAATAAATAAGCCTTATTATTATTGTCCTACAGATCACTGATATTCTTTTAAAATTATTTTAAAGATTTTTTTCTCTGTGTATTTCATTTCAGAAAGTTTCTATTATGTATTCAAGGTCATTAACCTTGTCTTCTATAATGTCTAATCTACTGTTAGTTACATTCTGTGCATGTTTTGTTTGTGACATTGTATTTTTCATCTCTAGAAACTCAGTGTGGGTCTTTTTCTATATAGGTTGAGCATCTAAATCCAAAACTAAAAAATCCATTCCTGAGGGAAGTAACTCAGGAATGGAAAACCAAACATTGTATGTTCTCACTGATATGTGGGAGCTAAGCTATGAGGATGCAAAGGCATAAGAATGATACAATGGACTTTGGGGACTTAGGGAGAAGAGTGGGGGGGGGCGAGGGATAAAAGACAACATATATGGTGCAGTGGATACTGCTCAGGTGATGGGTGCACCAGGATCTCAGAAATCACCACTAAACAACTTACTCATGTAACTAAATGCCACCTGTACCCCAATAACTTATGGAAAAATAAAATAAAAGTAAATTAAAAATCCAAAATGCTCTGAAATTTGAAACGTTTGATTGCCAACATGATGCTCAAAGGAAATGCTTATTTGGAACATTTCAGATTTTGGATTTTTTTTTTTAATTTTTGATGCTCAACTGGTACATATAATGGAACTATTCCTGAAGTCCAAAGAAATTCAAAATTGAATCACTTCTTATCTCAAGCATTTTGGATGAGAAACACTCAACCTGTATATGCCACGCCTTTACTGACCTTTTAAGCAAATGGAATACAGGTTTAAGAACTGTTCTAATTTTCTCCTCTGCTAATGTAACATCTGTGTCAGTTTCGGTTTGGTGTCGATTGATTATTCTCCTCATTATAGGTTGGATTTTTCTGTTTCTTTATATACCTGGGAATCCTTGAGTCAAAGTCAGATACTGTGGATTTTAGATTTTTAGGTGCTTGATAATTCTGGATCTTTATAAATATTCTTGACCTTTTTGTTCTGCAATGCAGTTACGTTATTTGGAAACAGTTTGTTTACAGATCTTGGTCAATATAGGTAAATTATTTTCCACTATAAAGCAAGACTTTCGGCCGGGCGCGGTGGCTCAAGCCTGTAATCCCAGCACTTTGGGAGGCCGAGACGGGTGGATCACGAGGTCAGGAGATCCGAGACCAATCCTGGCTAACCATGGTGAACCCCGTCTCTACTAAAAAATACAAAAAAACTTGCCCGGCGATGTGGCAAGCGCCTGTAGTCCCAGTTACTCCGGGAGGCTTGAGGCAGGAGAAATGGCCTAAAACCCGGGAGGCCGGAGCTTGCAGTGAGCTGAGATCCGGCCACTGCACTCCAACCCGTGCTACAGAGCCAGACTCCGTCTCAAAAAAAAAAATAAATAAAATAAAATAAATAAAATAAAATAAAATAAAAATAAAATAAAATAAAATAAAGCAAGACTTTCTAAAATACTCTACCCTGTGTCCTTTGAATTATAAACTTTTCTAGACTGCTTGGTGTAAGCACCATTCCCAGTCCTGCAAGAGTATGGGAACTAGTTTCTCTAATCCATCAAATGGATATTTCAATGACCTCCAGCTGGTTTGTTCTCATACATGGGCCAATCAGTACCTTGATGAATATTCAGGGGGACTTTTCATAACCTCTGGGATTCTCCCTCGGCAACTCACTGCTGTCTGGTATGCTGTCCTGTGAAATCTACTTCCCTGGATCTTCTGATTCTTAACTCTGATTCTTTAACTTAAGGAGTCCACTGGGTTTCTCCTCCCTGTGACACATCCTGGAAATCTCTCGGAGCAGTAAGCTGGGGCAAATGCAAGGCTCCATCTTGTCCGTTTTTGTCTCTCAGGGATCACTATCCCTTATTCCTTGATGTTCAGTGTCTGGAAAACTGTTTTTTCACATACTTTGTTTGAATTTTTGGTCATTTCAGTCAGGACAGTAAATCTGGGTTCTGTTACTCCATCTTTGCCAGAAGCAAAGTCCCCTCATTTGGTTTTTATGAGGATGGAAGGATAGAATGACAGAAGCACAGGACTTGCCTCAGCATTTGGCCTAATACTCAGAAATACTTGGTCTAGTGTTGGTATTGTCATGATTATCATCAGATCACCTTTCCTGGTAGTTCACCTTCCTTTGGCTCCCACACCCTCCAGTCCTGGTTGAAACCAAGGATTATCTCCTGGACCTTCATCTTCACTGAGAAGACCAGTTTTTCAGAAAAGCCTATTTCTATTCCTTGATACATTCACTGTGTTCCTAGCAACTTAAACAGCAATTAGGTAAGCCTGGGAAGTTTGGAAGATGCACACAAGAAGCACTCACATAGCACAAAGCACAGCTGCCAAAGGAAACATTCCTCTCACCTTAGAATCATGAAGCCGGATTCTCATTCTAACATTTAATTTGTATCAGCTATCACATATTTGTCTACAAATTGATCAAAGCTGTTTCCTAAAGTTCTACCCTTTTTCCTAAAGAAACAGAAGGCATTAGGAAGCAACTGTAACTAGGATGTAGGTGATCCCCTGTAGGAGGTTTCACTTAAATTAGACTTTTAGAAGGAATAGAACTATAAACACAGATTCGATATTTCACATCTCCTGGGATTTTCATTACTTACTGTTTTCCATCGTTTGTCTCCACTATAATCTTGGATGCTCCCACGCTGGGTAAATTTAGGTCAATCACATTGTTATACCAAATAAATTTAACCTTCTGCAAGTCCCCAACGTCCACATCTGAGTCAAATTCATTGGAATGAGTATTATCTGGTTTGAGAGTGCCCCTGAGGATTTAAGAAGTGAACAAAAACATACATGAGCATACATATAAATATATACATATATATTTGTGTGTGTGTGTGTATATATATATATACATATACATACACATTTATGTTTCTAAGACCAGCTTACAGTGCATTTCTGGCTAAGGTGATTGTTAGTACATTTTTCATTCTAATGTATTAAACAAATTCAGACATGCATGCTAACTCACTGGTAGTCCATTTGCCATGAATATCTCATATTAGTCACCTTTGCTTTAATAAAACTTCAAACATGTATTAGTCACAATTCCTCCACAATTTAATAAATGATGAGAGTATTCCATCATCTTTTTGCATGTGTTTTGTAGACAGACTAATTAATTACTGATTTTAAATCAGATGCCAGTCATCAAAGCAAACATGAATGGTTTTATCAGGAAATAGCATGAAAATACTTAGAAATCGAATTCTGAATAGTATTAAGGCATAAGGGTGACAATTTCTTCCTTTTTCCTTATACATGTCAGTACTCTACTTCCATATAGTAATGAATAGACAAACTCTTAGGTTGATGACATACATTATACATGTGTAGTATTCCAACATTAAGAAGTATTGGCTGGCCACCATGGCTCATGCCTGTAATCCCAGCACTTTGGGAGGCCTAGGTAGGCAGGTCACCTGAGGTCAGGAGTTTGAGACCAGCCTGGCCAACATGGTGAAACCCCGTCTCTATTAAAAATATAAAAATTAGCCAGGCGTGGTGGTGGGCGCCTGTAATCCCGGCTACTCGGGAGGCTGAGGTAGGAGAATTGCTTGAGCCCTAAAGGCAGAGGTTGTAGTGAGCCAAGACTGCACCACTCCACTCCAGCCTGGGTGACAGAGCGAGACTCCAGCCTGGGCAACAGAGCGAGACTTCGACTCAAAAAAAAAAAGCATAGAGCAATATTATTTTACTCACTTGAAAATTTCATACTGCTTAGAGTTTCCTTTATTTCCAAACAAAGAAACTAGTACATGTCCTGTAACCTTCTTTCCAGACAGTGTGACAGATACCTTGTACCTCCAACCTGCAAGGGAGAAAAATTGCAAAATGTCAGTTTGGAGACAAAAGACACTAAAAACAAGTTAATTCGGATCCCACTACTGCTGAGTTTTGAATAATTTATTTATAATTTGTGTGTGTGTGTGTGTAATTTTCTAATCAAATAGTCATAGATATTCCTTTATATGTGTTTAGGGGATAGGCATTAGGTAGCAGGGGCTTTACAGAATTTTTTCAAAGTTAAGACAGATTTTTTTTCAAGCCAAGGGACTAAAGAATACATTTAGTTTTCAGTTTCCAACCTGACAATTTATCCTTGAAAGTTATAAGAACGTTATGTTAAAAGGTAGTTGTAAAAGTGTGAACTGTGACATTTTTTTAGTTTAATTTATTTTCATAGATCACCAAATTTCATAGATCACCAAATTTTAGAGTACTGCCATCTTTTTGTCTAAATATCTACATTTATTTTCAAAATTCCATAATTCAACTTTTCATTGCCTTTGAGAATATATTAATTTATGAAAACCAAAAGAACGTTTTCTTGGTACTAGCCAATAGTTTGCCATTTAGAGATAGCCTGAGCAAATTGCGGAGGAGATAAAATTTGTCATCAGTATTAAAAAAAAAAAAAAAACGGTAACCCAATTGACTCTCATCCAAATAGTTTTCTTCCTCTATTAGTAAGAAAAGAAACCCAGACCCTGTTCCCATTCCTACCACTCCTCCATCCTCTAATTCCCATCACCCATGGAGCCTACAATCCTAAACATCTCTTAAATCTGTCAATGTCTTTCCATTCTCACAACCTCTGCCATCTTTCTCTCCTAGATTACCCTTCTGCTTTTACGAAAATCTCAGAATTTTGTTCAGTGAAACTTTTGAGTGAATATAAAGAGGCTGGAGCAGAGAAAGCCTTCTGAATATAGCACCAGAGCCAAATGTGAAGAAACTTATTTTTGCAGCTCTAAGAGTCCAGGACCCAAACTCTGTTCTGCCACCCTAATTAGCTATAATTACCTTGAACATAGCATTGAGCATTTTTCCACATTGCAGAGGGGGTGTTTAAAACTTTTGTATAGAAAAGCAAGTATGCACATTTTCAGTGGACATAATAATAAAATATATAGCAATACGAATATAAGATACAGAAAATAGAAACTTACGTGCAAAATTACTGGCATCACCAGTGTCTAGATAAAATTTCTGGCCCACATCATTTGTTTTCCTAGAATATCTATCAGCATAGTGACCCATCTGTGGGCAGCCTTCACTTGGACAGGGGAAGCACTTGTTCTAGTGAAAACAAACAAATGATGAATAAGGATGCCCTGTCTTTTAATTGTGTACCATATTTCCTACGTGTTGTTGCCATTCAAATATTCTAAAGCCAGTTCTGTTCTGATGGTAAACGGGGATTTTAATAGTGTTTCAGCAGCAAAGATTAACAATGCATTTCATTATTCACAACAGTAAGTCACCAACTTCACTGTTAAACAACACAATACTATAAAAATCATACAGTGAGCCGGGTGTGGTGGCTCACACCTGTAATCCCAGCACTTTGGGAGGCTGAGGCAGGTGGATCACCTGAGGTTAGGAGTTCAAGATCAGCCTGACCAACATGGTGAAACCCCGTCTCTACTAAAAATGCAAAAATTAGTTGGGCATGGTGGCAGGCGCCTATAATCCTAGCTGCTCTGGAGGCTGAAGCAGGAGAATTGCTTGAACCCAGGAGGCAGAGGTTGCAGTGAGCCGAGGTTGCGCTATTGCACTCAAGTCTTGGGCAAGAGAGCAAGACTCCATCTCAAAAAAAAAAAAAAAAAAAAAAAAAAAAAAAAAAAAAAACCCAAAAATAAGAAAAAATATATAAATATGTGTGTGTGTGTGTGTGTGTATCTATCTTCTATTTTTCTTCTTTTGCCTAATTTGTTCCCAAGACATTCATCTACTTACAGCTAGAATTTATTTTAGAAAGATTGCATAAGTAGAATAGAGGTTATAATCAGCTTCTGATAAACAAAATCAATTCTTTTCCTTTTTTTTTTTTGTTTGAGACAGAGTCTCTTTCTGTCACGCAGGCTAGAGTAGAGTGGTGCGATCCGGCTCACTGCAAGCTCTGCCTCCCGGGTTCACACCATTCTCCTGTTTCAGCCTCCAGAGTAGTTGGGACTATAGGCATCCACTACCACGCCCGGCTAATTTTTGTATTTTTAGTAAAGACAGGGTTTCACCATGTTAGCCAGGATGGTCTCGATCTCCTGACCTCATGATCCACCCACCTCGGCCTCCCAAAGTGCTGGGATTACAGGTGTGAGCCACCGCGCCTGGCTTTTTTCAATTGTTTTAGCTCATGTTTAGCATATCAAGCCCTGAAGGATTCGTATCCTGGAATTTTCTCTATGTGAAGAGAAAATGCCCCAGCTAGCCTAAGGCTTACTGTGAGGCTGATACCTGGAGAAGACATATTCATACAGGAAAATACTCCTTGTTTCTGAACCAAGGACTTATAAGAAAAAGAGATGGAGAGGGAGGAACCAAGTTGGCAGGACAAGTGTCCCAATTCCCACTATGAGGGGCGGGGCTACTCTACAGTAAAGGCAAGTGGTGGACTCCTGGCTCAATGGACCACATTGTGGGCTTATCACAGTCCCAGGGTTGGCATTCAACAAAATCCAGGTGTTGCCTAAGCCAGCCAGGAAGAAATAGCCAAAGCTCTCTGAGGGCATTGCTACAGCCAGAAGAACAGACAAGCCCAAGACTTCATCTCTAAATACAGCAGTGTGACCATCAATAAAAGACAAGGCTATTACCCAGCATCCAAAGGAGCCCAAAGACTTTGCACCCACAGACTCCCAATTCATTTCCTCTGCTGAACACACACCACCACCAGATCACCTGGCCCCAGCACTCACTTGGAGAGAAGCTTAGAAGAGAGTGCAAAGGTGAAGAAATCTGCAAGACTGAGACATTTTTTCTTATACAAGTGCTGAGTATCACTTAAAAGAACTGTTTATATTGTTGAATTAGACTAAGTTTTAACTGGATGAAACCTGAGGTTTTTGTGTTTGCTTCTTTATTTTTTCCCCATTACTTATTGTTGGGTATTGGGGAAGAAAATTAAAATAAAGTTAAAATAAAGAAAGAGGAGGGATATTCTGTCTCATTGTATATGGAAGCTGTAGTGTGAATAATATATGTACTCCCTCTCCCATAATAGCTAACCTTAATTGAATGCTATTATATTTTTTGCTCTGAGCTAAGCAATTAACATATGTGTTCTCATTAAGTCCTCTCACCAAATATGTTGAGCTTACCATTAGTATTTACATTTACAGATGAAGAAACTTCTTGGAGAAGTATTTTGCTCAAAGATATTCAGCTATTTAATGGTGAAACCGGGATTTGCATCCTCTCTCCTAATCACTAAAGTATATATCCTGGGTAATTATGACTTCAGTTGGCACATTTGTTACTGGAAATTTTCTTATTAAATCCATAGGTTTTAAATTTTAATTTCAAAACTTTATGGTGCAAAGAAAATTCAATTTTATTAAAAAAACCCCAGAGAATAGATATGTCATAGCTGAGATGACATATAAAGAATTCAAGCAAGAGCAAACCGCTATAGCACACATTTACCTGTGTAACAAACCTGCACATTCTGCACAAGTATCCTGGAACTTAAAGTAAAATTAAATAAATAATTCAACCAAGATATCAAGAGAATACCAAATAAAATGAAAACTCAAAAAAGAAAATCTTGGCAATTATGAAATTGCACAGAAACATCCACACATGTCTATAATTATATATCAATAGTTTAAAAGGTCAGCATTTAAGAAAATTTTTCCATGTTCATCAGCATCCTATAGATATTTCTCAGATTTCCATAGACTAATTATTTTTTGTTTGTTTAGGGTTATTTCTAAAACAAGTTTGAACATTTACCCAATGAATACAAAGGTAATACAAATGAAAGTAAACATAGGACATTTCCATTTACAAGCTCATTTCTCTAAAGTGCTCTAATTTATCACTATTTAAATACATATCTATAATTAAAGGCATGTGTAAGTTCAAAAGTATAAAAACATTCATTGAATGAGGTCATGTATAGGAAACCACACCAGTCATGTGAAGTGACAGTCACAAAATTCTTTATGCAGAAGGTGGAGTCTACTTACTGCAGTGAAGACGCTGTAAGAGGCACAGGGAAATCCAGCAAAGCCATCAGGATTGACGATGCTATCAGTGTAGTATTTGTAGCTTCTTAAGTGATTACAGGCCGCAAAGTCTCGAGTCCCTTCGAATCAGGCACAATTACACATCAAGGACAGATTGCATTTTTCCAAGTTAACGTCATATTCAGAATATAGTGGTTGAATAGATTTCTCTAATTAATGTGAGCTCATGCGGGTCACAGAACAAAGTCATTTGTAAAGTATATTTATGATTTGTGATGTAATCAGAAGTTGAGTACTGTTTAAGATTATAATAGATAATACTGTAATTAAATGAAAGGTTTAACATACTGTAGAAGAAAAAGATTGGTCTAAATAAATAAAAGCTCATTCCCTGAATTAGGTGCTTGGAAGTTGACTGAAAATCCACTTTCTTTCCCAGTCTCCTAATGCCCACTTATCCCAGTGAAAACCTACATCTCATGGATACAATTAAAAGTCTTTTGTTACATAAAATGTGAGACCTGTACAATTCCAAAGAATTTAGCAAGTTTAGCAAAACAAAACGCAAGCTTTCCCCCAAGAAGATCTCTTTGTACACATAATAGTTCTACCTTCCCAGATTCCATCTATGTCCACAATCTGAGAGAGAATATTCTTCTCACATCCAGGCATTTCCACTCCTCCATTTGGAAAGAAATCTAGATGGCCCACAACTTGGCTCATTCCAAACCCTGAAGAATCATAAAAGTAAATGAGGGTTTATGCTAATGTATAGACTCAGACAATATAACACCCTTTGGGGGACAGGTTGAGGAACTCACCCAAATTGGGGACTATGGGGGCACCATCCGTGTGAATTACATCCACAAATTGGGCATCACTGGGGTCCAATCGGACTAATTCAGGTGTGCCCTGAAAGCAAGGTTCTGCTGGGTCCAACCCTAGAGTAAAGAGTATGTGTCATGAATTATGACAAGTCCTGAGTACAGTCCTGAGTACAAGTATTAAGAGTAAAATATGAGTTAGGCATGGAAAGGGATGAATGAGTTCTTCCTTACCTGACCATTTGCTGAAGGGGAATCTGCTTCTAGCTATTTGCTTTAAAGTGAATTTTCTCCAAACCAAAGAATATGCCTTTCCTCATGGCCGTGTAGTCAGTGGGAGAGTCTTGGTCACTAGCGCAGTTACAAGAAAAGAGGCAGACTCTGGGACACACTGGACTAAAAACCACTCAGGGTAAAAGAGTCCCCAGTAGACTGTGAACTCGCACAAGAGCAAGGACCTTGGCTTCCACAGACGTCACTGAGAACACAGGCTTGCATTGCACAGCACCTGGCTGAGCAGGCTATGGGAAAGAAACATTTACAGACTGTGGAAAAGAAAATCCTGTGCAGAACTCCCCTTCAGCAAATGAACGGATAGGCATTCCAGATTATTCCAAGTCCAGATACAGCCGACTTATCCCAGGGGTTAAAAAGAGAATCACCAAGTCAGAGACAAAAAGGTTGAACACTGATGGAAGAGGAAAGTGGTCCTTCCTTGAAATAATCACCTCTCAGATCCAGGATGGTAGAATCTTTCTTATAACCTTACAGAGGTTTTAGAACCTGGATATCCAATATATGAGCTCACTGGCCGAATGCAGCCAGCCTCAGATTTGTGAAATACTATTTGTTATCTCATTAGCAGCACACAGAACTGGCAGCCCAGGGCACCCTGACCACATTTTCCCTGACAACTCTGGGGTTACGTTTGAGGTTTAAGCACATTAGCAATTGCTACTGAAGCAGAATATAATCAGTTATACAAATTTCAGCTCCCTGGGTTTAATTGTATTTATTCTACTATTTATGAAGTGTACTCTATTCATGAAACTTGTCCTTTGTGAATGTTGGTCAACGGTGAAATAGGCATGAATAAAATCTCTAGATGTCCTTAACTCACATTTTAGTCACGTGCAATATAAATACGCTAAACAGAGTGCTGTAGACCAAAGACTGGTATCAGTGAAGACTTTACAAAGCCTCAGAACAGAGTGATTTCCGATTGTGAGGCCCAATTCAGAAAACATGAGAAGGTAAAAAGTAGAATTGCACCAAATTTCCATCTTGTATTTCCTTTTAGACCACAGACAGTCTACATGTAGTCTAATTTTGTAGCTTTATTTATTTAGTTACTTACTTACTTACTTTTTATTTTTTTAAGGAGATGGGAGTCTCACTATGTTGCCCAGATTGGCCTCAAACTGTTGGGCTCAAGAGATCCTCTTGCCTCAACCCCCTGGCATCTTTCACTGTTTTGACCAACCTGTGATACGTCCAATGGTCCCATTGGTTCTCCTTCCAGCCTCCCCAGCAGCGTGGGCACCCAGGCTGTGGCCAATGACGTGCACGTTGAAAGGTGAGTAACCGAACGCCGACTGTAAGAAAGAAAACCTTTTTAGAATGTTTTCAAGTACAGTCACGAGTTGCTTAACAATGGGGATACGTTAAGAGAAATGCATTGTCAAGCGATTTTGTTGTTGTGGGAACATCATAAAGTGTATTTACATAAACCTAGATGGCATAGCCTACTATACACCTAGGCTATGTGGTACAGCCTGTTGCTTCTAGGCTATAAACCTGTACTACATGTGACTGTACCATGTACTGTAGGTAATTGGAACACAATGTAACTAGTTGTGTATCCAAATATATCTAAACCTAAAAAACATACAGTAAAAATACAGTATAAAAGATATTAGCCTGGTCTTGGTGGCTCAGGCCTGTAATCCCAGCACTTTGGGAGGCCAAGGTGGGCTGATCACCTAAGGTCAGGAGTTCAAGACCAGCCTGGCCAATCTGGTGAAACCCCATCTCTACAAAAATAAAAAAAATTGGCCAGGTGCAGTGGCTCATGCCTGTAATCCCAACACTTTGGGAGGCCAAGGCGGGCGGATCACGAGGTCAGGAGATCGAGGCCATCCTGGCCAACACGGTGAAATCCCCTCTCTACTAAAAATACAAAAAATTAGCCAGGCGGGGTGGTGGGTGCCTGTAGTCCCAGCTACTTGGGAGGCTGAGGCAGGAGAATGGCGTGAAGCCGGGAGGCCGAGCTTGCAGTGAGCTGAGATCACCCCACTGCATTCTAGCCTGGGCAACAGAGCAGGACTCCGTCAAACAAACAAACAAAACAAAAATTATCTGGGCATGGTGGTGGGTGCCTATAATCCTGGCTACTAGGGAGGCTGAGGTGGGAGAATCACTTGAACCTGGGAGGTGGAGGTTGCAGTGAGCCAAGATCGTGCCACTGCACTCCAGCCTGGGTGACAGAGTGAGACTCTGTCTCAAAAAAAAAAAAAAAAAGTCCCAAAGTGGTACATCTGTAGAGGCCACTTACCATGAATGGAGCTTGCAGGACTGGAAGTTGCTCTGGGTGAGTCATGGAGTAAGTGGTGAGGGAATGTAAAGGCCTAGGATGTTACTGCACACTGCTGAAGACTTTATACCCACTGCACACTTACTCCACACTCAGTTCATTTAAAATAGTTTTCTTTCTTTATACAATTTTTATTTTTATTATTTTATTTATTTATTTACTTATTTATTTTTTGAGATGGAGTCTCCCTCTGTCCCCCAGGCTGGAGTACAGTGGCATGATCTCGGCTCACTGTAAGCTCCGCCTCCCGGGTTCATGCCATTCTCCTGCCTCAGTCTCCCAAGTAGCTGGGACTACAGGCGCCCGCCACGTCACCCAGCTAAGTTTTTGTATTTTTAGTAGAGACGGGGTTTCACCATGTTAGCCAGGATGGTCTAAATCTCCTGACCTCATGATCCGCCTGCCTCGGCCTCCCAAAGTGCTGGAATTACAGGTGTGAGCCACCGCGCCCAGCCATTTTAACTTTTCAAAATTTTTTGTTAAAAACTAAGACTCAAACACCTGCATTAGCCTAGGCCTATACAGGGTCAGGATCATCAACCTCACTGTCTTCCACCTCCACATCTTATTTCCTGGAAGGTCTTCAGGGGCAATAACATGCATGAAGCTGTCATTTCCTATGATAACATGTCTTCTTCTGGAATACTTCCTAAAGGATCTGCCTGAGGCTGTTTTCTTTTCTTTTTTTTTAATAAGTAGAAGGAGTATACTTTAAAATAATGATAAAAAGTACAGTAAATATGTAAACCAGTAATGTCATCATTTATTATCATTATCATGTATTATATACTGTACATGATTATATGTGGTAGAGTTTTATATAACTGGGAGTGCAGTAGGTTTGTTTATACCAGCATGACCACAAATCCGTGAGTAATATGTTGTGCTATGGTATCATGATAGCTATAAGTCACAAGGCAATAGGAATTTTTTAGCTCCATTGTCATCTTATGGGACCTCCATCATATCTGAAGTCCATCATTGACCTACACATCCTTGTGTGGTGCGTGACTGTGTTGCAGAATTCGTGAGGGGTGCAGGGGAAGAACCTTCAAAAACCTCAGTGTCAAGAAGATACACTGCCTTTCCAAAGCACTTGACGTCCATGTTTTTTAAAATAGTTATAATGAAAAATGGAAATGGGTTTAACTTTTAATCTGGAGGAAGTAGGGCTGTATTTTGTTGGAGAGATAAACCTTAATGAATATGAAGAGCTGTTATCCAGAGATGATGAAGCAAGTATTTGGATTAGAAAGTAAAAATAAAAACAGTTATTTAAACACATTTGAGTATAACATTTTCTGTGTTTTTTTGTTACCAAATGAGGTTAGCTTGTTATCACTGTGCTTCTCTTAAGAAAACAAAACTAAAATCAAACAAAACTAGATTAATTTTAATGTTCACATAGGTAATAACTAGTAAAATTAAAACAAATACTCGTGGAATTTATTAAAAACAACCTACCAATTGCTTGAATAAGTTAAATTTTAAAACTAGTTTATTTTATTTTATTTTATTTTATTTTATTTTATTTTATTTTATTTTAGACGGAGTCTCTGTCACCCAGGCTGGTGTGCAGGTGCGATCTCGGCTCACTGCAAGCCCCACCTCCTGGGTTCAGGCCATTCTCCTGCCTTAGCCTCCCGAGTAGCTGGGACTACAGGCGCCCACCACCACGCCCGGCTAATTTTTTGTATTTTTAGTAGAGGCAGGGTTTCACCGTGTTAGCCAGGATGGTCTCGATCTCCTGATCTCCTGATCCGCCTGTCTCAGCCTCCCAAAGTGTTGGGATTACAGGCGTGAGCCACCGCACCCAGCCAAAAAGAACTAGTTTATTAACATAATGGGTTATTGATGAAACCCAAAGCTAGATTTTTTAAAAAAAATTTCTTTGTAACCAAGGGAAATGTCATATCTGAGTAGAGAAAGGTCTTTATCTATGATTAAATCTACAGACTTTTTTTTTTTGGAAAGACAATCTGGAAAACCATGTGTACAGGCTTTTATACAATCCAGGGGTAATTACCTTCAGAACTTCAACAAAATACGCTACTTCTGCTCCCACAATCCTGATGTTCTGTGACGCTTGTGTGTATCCAGTTCGGGAGCCACCTTTCCAGTCCACACAGATACAGTTCACACTTTCCACCTGGAACAGATTCTGGTGGAAGGGGCACAATAAACAGATACATAATTCAGGATCTTTATTAATTACTAGTTAAACATATCAGAGGACTAGGATAAATTCCTTCCTTGACTGACATGACATCATTTTAACCCCAATGCAACTGACAAAACTTATAGTCTGTTATAGATATATCATCTCTGCTAAAGTTTAACATCATCTCCAAACTGGAATTTGACCATAGTGGGAACTGGATTCTTGGGATTTCTGCTGTAGCAGATACAGAGACATTTAATTCAAGAAAAAAATGTATAAAATGTGGTACAATGGGTTGTTCATTAGGTCATCCTAAATGCCACAAGGCTACATTGTCCCTTACTAGAATGCACCCAAGGACATTGTTTGCCTTGTCCACTGGTGCAGCCTCAGTGTCCAGAAGAGATTCTGGTACACAGAAGGTGCTCAGTAAATATTTAATGAATGAATGAAAGACAATGTTAGGACCCCTTATATAAATACATTGAAGGTGAATAAGTTTTTACGCAATGGAAATACTAATCAAAATTTTTAGATGAACATGTTTTATTGTACATCACTAAAGAGTTATTAATATTTCACATGAAAACACTGCCTACCAGATATCTACAGAAAGCCTTGCTTGATGGCATTTAATTATGGCTTCATGGAGGTTAGTTCTGGAAGGAATTCTGTTGTCTGAGTGTGTTTATGTATACCCTCTTTTTTTTCCAAAAGAATTTGAGAATAGGCCAGGCACAGTGGCTCACGCCTGTAATCCCAGCACTTTGGGAGGCCAAGGCGGGTAGATCACGAGGTCTGGAGATCGAGACCATCCTGGCTAACACGGTGAAACCCCATCTCTACTAAAAATACAAAAAATTAGCGGGGCCTGGTGGCAGGCACCTGTAGTCCCAGCTACTCAGGAGGCTGAGGCAGGAGAATGGAGTGAACCCGGGAGGCAGAGCTTGCAGTGAGCCGAGATCGCACCACTGCACTCCAGCCTTCTTTATGACAGAGCACATAGCCAAAAGCAAATTAAAGAAAATAGGACCACTGCTGTTGAAACAACAGAAGCCAAAATAAAAAACCTACACAGTTTTCCAAGTTATTGCTACCAGAGGAGATCAAAGAGTAGCAAGTGAACATCAAAAGGAAATAATTCATTCAGGCAAAATGAGACCTCTTAGCGCTTCACATAAAATTAAAAACAAATGAAAAATCAGGGGCCTATGACCAGCTGGTGTGCATCAGTATGAGAGCATCTGTTGCTAAAATTTTGAAACACCTCCATTATCAGTTGTTAAATAACTAGTGCCTGGATCTACCAAATGCTTGCCAGCCTCACTGCTCTGAGCATCCTAAACCCCCTCTTCCCACCACCACCTCCTTGACCTCCCTTAGGAACTCTAGGCCCCGCAGGGGTCTGAAGATCCTTCAAGACTGTGGGTACCAGCACTGTCCTCATTGGTTGGGGCCAGTGCCTTACTGGTTGTTAATTATCACTTTGGAAACAACCTTTCCTTGAGAGATGACTACATCTCACCTCGCATATATTGGCCAGCCAGTTTTCTTCTCCCTTGTCTATGAATCCATGAATAATAAAGCGAGTTTTTCTATTTGTTTTGAAATTGGAGTTACTGATGGTTGATGAATCTGCGACAATTTCCTGTTTAGACAGAAAAGTGTTTCATGTCAGTTTCCTATAGTAGCCAATAGAACCATTTGTGGAGAGGGTTCCACATGGAGAGGGGCGGTAAGTAGAAGACTGCTAGGATTCAGGATCCTTGTGAATAATGATCCTCCCATTATAACCACAGTATTCACTATCATCACCATGTTGTCATTTCCCAGTCATCACAACATGTTTGCAGTTGTTCAACTTGGGATAATATGTCTGTTATAAACTTGGTGGTAATGATCTTTTCTTCATACAATGGAAGGCTTTGTGTGTATGTGCATATGTTTATGTATCTTTATCTAATATAGATATACATACATAATGGGAGATTATATAAATATATAATATTGGGAATGTTTATATACTTTCTATATATAAATATAGCCCTATATTTACAATATTTATTAAATGTTATAGAGGAAGGACAAGAATAATATGAAGTTAATGAACCTTTTATAAAGAATTTACATTAAGAAATACCTAAGCTCAGTGCCCTGAATATCTACAAAGATGCAAATTTCACAGCCTGATTTGTTTCTCTTAAGAACGTGAATATTCAGTATCCTTATTACATAAAACAGGTGGAACTTAGTTCTAAACACAGTGATAGTTCTTACTTGAAAGTTGTTTGGGTTCTCATTAGTATATAGGAGGAAGCGGGTGTTGACATCTTTTGGATCCCAGGGCAATATATGGAGGGGTCTTTCCACAATTCCTGACCATGGGGCATCATCACTGAAGCAGCCGAGTCTTTCATAGCAAACTTCTTTTCCTGCAATCCCCCAGAAGGATATTAGTTTTACAAGCATGCTCTTTTTAATGATCTGACTGCCAATATATATATGAGAGTTAAATTACACTGTGTGGTAGACATTCCTCCTCCACTACTCTCAACACCTTCCTAGCCACACACTCACAAAACAGCTTCAAAAGACAACACAACTGTTCCAGACAGGCTGTTGGTCCTCAATTCTACCACATAGGATCACTTCACTCCCCTTGTGTCTCTGACCAGTCCCAATGTGGGACTCCTTTCAGCCTCTAAACTCAGATATCTTCCTTGGGCTATAGGTGCTCAAGAAAGGGACAACCCTGTGTCCCTAAGCCTTAACTTCCTGTAGCCACCGTTTAGCTGTGGGCTTTGAAAGGAGCGCTTACATTTTATGGAAAGGTCAAAACCGTATGTCCCTTTCCTTGCTGTACTGAAGGTCATCTTCATTACTGTGATGAAGAAGCTGTTCACAAACAACCAAACAAAAAATCCATGGTTTAACACAACTCCAGGCTTGAATGTCACTCCATAAAAAAACAACCTAAACAGCCTGTAATCCCAGCACTTTGGGAGGCCGAGGCAGGTGGATCACAAGGTCAGGAGATTGAGACCATCCTGGCTAACATGGTGAAACCTCGTCTCCACTAAAAATACAAAAAAATTAGCCAGGTGTGGTGGCGGGCACCTGTAGTCCCAGCTACTTGGGAGGCTGAGGCAGGAGAATGGTGTGAATCCAGGAGGCGGAGCTTGCAGTGAGCTGAGATGGCACCATTGTACTCCAGCCTGGGCGACAGAGCGAGACTCCATCTCAGAAAAAACAAAAACAAAAACAAAAAAAAAAACCCAGAGAAGGGTTCTCTTTTCTAAGGAGGATAAATCTAGATTAATGGTAGGAGTAAGAGTAGTAGCTGTTGTCGGGGCTACCTTTCTCACAATCTTACCATGTGCCAGGTGCTGGGCTGGATGATTTACTAATCTGACCTAATTCTCACAATAATCCTAGGAGATGGGGTATCTGACTCTGCCCGTTTTACAGACAAAGATTCTGAAGCACAGAAGTTAAGAATTTTGTTCAGAGTAATATAGCTGTAGGTGGTGGTGGAGCCAAGGTTCAAACTCCTAACTTGACTTAATGTCAGGGTTGCTAGATTTAGCAAATCAAAATAAAAGTAAATTTGAATTTCAGATAAATGATAATGTTTTAGTATAAATATGTCACATATTTGTTGTTTGTGGGAAATATTTGTTGTTTATCTGAAATTCAAATTTAACTGGGCATCTTAGATGTTTTCTGAAAACCCTACTCCACATACCTGTGTTCTTATGCATCTCCTGTGCTTTACTCCTTGAAGTAATGCTTCATGTTATTACTGTGGCCTGAATTCAGCTGCCATAGCCCTCTTGACCGTGCTGAAAAGTGAATCTCTCCCAGCTCAACATTTATATTTTTTTCTTACCTGCTACTGCTCCCAGCAGCAGTGAAAGAGTCCAAAGCAGCAGCATCTACACGAAATTAAAAACATGATTGAGTCTGGCTAAGTTTTTAAAAGATCGGCAAGTTTTAGTTCATTTAGATCTCTGGGGGAAAATGGATAAATTCTGATCAATTAGGCCTAGAAAACATGTTCCTGACTCACCTTGGCAATTCTGTCAGGTTCCACACACAACCAGATAGCAACAAAAGGTCCTTTTATAGGCGAAGCTTATCTTTTGAAACCGTGGAAAATGGCATGCAAAGAAAGGCCCAAGGATGTGTTTCCAATTTTAATCATAGATAAACCAAGGTTGACAGAGTAGATAAAGTTTTCCATAGTAGTTGTGGGAAGATGAGAAAGGGGGTAGATATGTGATTATGTAAAGCTCAAAATCACTTTAATTTCATTATAGTAAAGGTTCTAGTCTTTCTGTCCCTTTTTGAAGTTTACAATTCTCTGTGCATGTCTGTGGGCATGTGTGAAACTAAATTGTTTTCACAGATTTAATAACAGCAGTCTTAAAAGCAAATGCTAACAGCCTACCAGCTCTTGCCATTTTTGTATAACCTTGCCTTACCCTCAAAAACAGTGAAATAGAAGCAATCCTTCAAGAGAGTTCATACCTTCTGGAAAAGCATTTGATTTGTTATTTTGATAGTCTATATAACTGATTTATTTCTTAACAATATCATGGAGGAAAGAATAAATAAGCTACGAAAGGGAATTGGGGGTACAGCCAAAAGCATAGAGGCAGAATCAGTGACCCCACTATCAGATGAAAGGATGAATAAGCGGAAAAAATGTGATTCAACTTGGAAGAAAATGGTTTAGAAAAAATAATCTGAAAGAGAATTGTTTGATGGAAAGTAACTGGGGATGTTTTCAGTTAAGGACGGATTGCTTACAATAAATGTTAAAAAGAGTACAATGTGATACTATAATTTTAAGAGAACAGAACCTTTTAGCCTGGAAGTGTCACAGCTATACATTGAGTTATTGAAATTGTCACATTCGTAGGTCAAAAGTGGTCAAAACAATTCAACCCCTGGAAAAGTTTATAGGTATAGAGAAAGGCAACCGAATTATTGTGTACAAAGGAAGTTCGAGGAAGTTTGGCAAGGGAATTGTTAAAATAAAGACAGAAGGCACAAGGAAGGATACATGGATGGACACCATGGCAAATTCCCACCTAATCTTTCAAATATCAGCCTTTCATCCCCTCCTCAGGCAGTCTTCCTCAGTCATGGTTAAGCTGGTTCCCTTGTTCCCTCTAAGGAAGATTCTCTTTAGAAATTCTCTCACTTGAGACTGATCATTTGTATATTATAAACTCAGAGAAGGCTGGAATGCTCAGGGCCTTGTCACATCCTAGCACCTAGCCCAGTACTTGATACACAGCAGACCTTCAACACATCTCTGATGGATGATTGACCAAATGAGGGAATGAATATGAAAAGCAAAGCAATTTATTTTGCATAATTGCTGCAATAATAATTGTCTCCATAATCTCATAAGTAAAAAGCTGTTGAAACTTCTTTTATTCAAAACATACAAAAAAAAAAAAAAATCCAGAAGCTTCTAAGAACAGAAATCTTGCATCTCTCTCGTATTTAGCCATGGTAATACTGTTTTGATCTCAGAGTCATATCCTATGAGAGTCGTTGTTTACTCTGGTTTTGCCATGAAGTCATTTACATTTTGTGTGAGTTACCAAGTAATGCACACAAAGTTTCTAAGTTGGCATTTTAGATGGTACAAAATGTAATCCATAATTAGGGGGACATTTGTTTAATATAGTTTAAAGAATTAGGATCATTAGTCACCAAATTCTGAAATAGAGAGTAAAATCTGTGGGGATATTTTGCAAACTAAAATAAGTTCAAATTTTATAATATCTCAAGAAGATTCAACTTCTCAAATTTATAAAAGCTAAGAACGGAATGGTACATAATCAGCCATCTATTACATCTGCTCTGGTTGAATGACTTCCTCTATACATAATCCTGCTGAACTTTTTTTTTTTTTTTTTGAGGCGGAGTCTCGCTTTCTGCCGGACTGGGAGTGCAGTGGCCAGATCTCAGCTGCACTCAAACAGAGACACCAGCATCCAGGGTTACGGCGCATTCTCCTGGCTCAGCCTCCACCGAGTAGCCTGGGACTACAGGCGGCACGCCACTCGGCCGACACGGCTTAGTTTTTAGTATATATTCTAGTAGCGACGGGGTTTCACGCGTGTTAGCCCACAGACATCAATACTCCTGACCTCGTGATCCGCCCGTCTCGGCCTCCCAAAGTGCTGGGATTACAGGCTTGAGCCACCGCGCCCGGCCAATCCTGCTGAACTCTTAAGCTGGGTTGTGAAATGTTATAAACTGCATTGTTTCATTCAGACGACAATGTACTATCTAGAAGCGTCTATTTACATAGTATGTGTGGCAGAGTTGCTAGCATCTTTTTTTTTTTTTTTAGACGGAGTCTTGCTCTGTCACCCAGGTTGGAGTGCAGCGGCACGATCTCCTGACCTCGTGATCCGTCCGCCTCAGCTTTCCAAAGTGCTGGGATTACAGGCGTGAGCCACTGTGCCTGGCCTGGCTAGCATCTTTCTATAGGGAGTAGAACTAGACTCTATTCTCTGTCCTCCCTTGCAGGGAGATGGGGTCATGTAACCAATTTTCTGGCTAATGAGACGTGAGTGCATGGATGTGCACCCCTGTCCAGTCCCGTTCCTAAAAAACCCACGCATGGGCCAGGCGCCGTGGCTCAGGCCTGTAATCCCAGCACTTCAGGAGGCCGAGGCGGGAGGATCACAAGGTCAGATTTAGACCATCGTGGCCAACATGGTGAAATCCCGTCTTTACTAAAAATCCAAAAAAATTAGCCAGGTGTGGTGGCACACACCTGTAGTCCCAGCTACTCGGGAGGCTGAGGCAGGAGAATTGCTTGAACCTGGGAGGCGGAGGTTGCAGTGAGCTGAGATCACGCCATTGCACTCCAGCCTGGTAACTGAGCAAGCCTCCCTCTCAAAAAAAAAAGAAAAAAACACACATGGTCCTCCATGTGCCATGCCTTACTGTGACTTGATGCAGACAAAGACAAATCCTTAAAGGCCGTGTGTTGAAGCTGGTAGAAACACAAGATGGAAGGAATCTGGGCTCCCTGCTTAAAGGAACACTACCCACAATCACAAACATCCATTTTAAATTGTACGTGAGCAATAAATGAATGATTATTTTAAGCCTTGAGATTTAAGGGTTATAACAATTAACATTATCTTAACCAATAGATTATTTATTATATAATGCTTCTCCTACTTCCATGAACAGTCCATGTACCAAACATTAAATGCTGGGTTAAAAATTACAACACGAGATTTGGATGGTACTTATGGATAACACTAATACTTGGACAGGTTGTTTCTAATACTTGATTTTTTGAAAATCCCTTTCCTGCCACTTCCCATGTCACAGAAAATAAGTGCTCAAGTATTCACTTTATTTTGGTAAATTTTAAATTCTAATGGGCATTTTTCAGTTCAGTCCCTAGTGGTGACCATTGTTCTACAGACAATCAGAGCCCGTATGATACCCACGGTTTAGAGAAAATTCACCCAGTGTTGCTTGGGTCCCTAGACACAATTGATGTGAACTTGGAGCAGCTCAATGTTCTTGATACACAGGAGATCCTCAAACACCAGAGGCAGACTGGAGCTCCCATCAAAACTCTACTTTCTACCAGCCTCTGTCACTCCTCACATCTCAGGACTGCAGGCTTGACTAGAAGCTGTTCAAATGGTAATGAAGCATGGAGAGTCCCCACTCTACTACCTCACGGCATTGACAGCCAAGACGGGATCTCACTGAGAATTAATTCCATGTGTCCTGTTTACCAGTGCATTATATAACATCAGTTCAACTTTGCCCCAGAAACCTTGCACATTTGAAAATAAAAATGCCAAACTTGGATGCTTCTAATCAAGTTGCAGCAGAGTTAAATATTGGTTTAAGTTTAGGCTCTGCTTCTGACAACCTTGTGATACTAAACTCCTGGTGAGGGAAAAAAAGGTTTCAGAACACCTGTGTGGCCAGATAACCAGCATGTTAGCTAAAGGAGGTCTCATTTACTTAACCTTCAGAGAGCCTGGCCTGCTTCCCTTTATCTAGCTCCGCCTCTTTCCAAGATCACTGAAGGTAAGGAAGACATGCCGTCTGGAGCATCCCAAACTTCCCTGAGCAGAAAAACACTGTGAAGTTCTGGGGGTGGTTAACTGCTTTACACCTTCTAGAGCTACCATCCTGCCAAGTGTGAGTGGGTCACACATTCACTATCCAGGCCCAAAGTGTGAACGTATAGTCAACCCTCTTGTGTTACAACATAAAGATGGTTTTCTTTGTGGCCTAGAATAACAAGCATACCTAAAATTTTATAGCATTGATTATTTAGGTTTCCATACTTTTTAAGTTTTTGCCTTTAATCTCCCACCAAACTTAAAGGATTAGCTGTTTTCCTTATGAAGTCAGTGAGACATGAGTTTAATCAACCTGCCCAGAAACACACAGTTGGTAAGTAGCAGAGCTGTCCGGAGGGACAATTTCTTCCCACCATTTCCAAATGACTTGTTTGTGTCAATCCACGGAAGGCCATGTTCTCCCAGGCTGTGTTAGTCTAGCCTTGGACTAAAATATAGTCAGGAATGAATACCAGGGGCATTAGTACGTATATACAGGTGTGTAAGACTGGGTATTTGCTTTCCCAAACAAATTCATGCAAATACGCTTTGTATAGCCTATTTTTTTGTTTTATTTATAGTCTGCTTCCCAATACTAATGCAGTAAATGGTAATTTTATCAAACAGAAATACAACTTTTGTGATACTGAATATGACAAATCATGTCTTTCCTGATTAGTAGTCTAACTGCCTTCCTTGCCCTCAGGCTGTTCCTCTTCTGTCTGTTCTCTACACACCGTTAGAAAGTCAGTTCTAAAATGTGGACTGGTCATTGCACTGTCTTTCTTAAAACCTCACTTCCCTTCCCCTCTCCTGTACTTTCTAGATTAGCACTGCCCAATAGGAATAAAGCAAGCCACATTTAAATGCAAAAGAAACCAAGGAAAATAATGTTAACAATTTTTATAATTTAATACATACAAAATATTATATCAATATTAACATGTGGCACTAGCCTCATTTCAACTGATCAATGGTCATATGTGGCTAGTGGCTGCTGTAATATATTGCACAATTCTCAATTAACTTTACTCTCTTTATATCACAAATACAACTTTACAGATCTGATTAGCTTCTCCATGGTTTATATTCCGGTCAACCCTGTTGTATACCCACTTAGCCCATCTTCCACCCCTTCTGAGCTTCTTTCAAAATGTGGACTCTCAATGGGTTTGGAATGGGAGACAACTGAAAGTACTAAAGAATGGAGTAACAAGATTTTCCAGGTGCCGATGAACAAGAAGAGAGAGTAAACAGGAAGAGGTGCAAAATTCAACAGACCCAAAGATCACAGCATGAATATTGAGAGGTGTGATGAAAGTGGAAAAAGAGACAGAAAGCACAAAAGAGAAAAGTAAAAAAGAAAGAAAAAAAAGACTAACAATAATTGGTACTCTCTCTATATATTTGTTCCATACCTAAGGTGTTTGAGGCACCGAACAATTATGAATTATACAAGCAGCCTCACAAAGGGGCAGGCTAAGCCGGAGGTTGTTAGACATGTGCATTTCACAACTACCCTTGTAAGGCAGGAAGCAAAGTCTCTTTCAAAAATTACAAGCTGAGGGATTTACACCTCTAGCCATGATGGGGCAAGTGGTTTCAGACTTGCTGTTTTACCATAAATAATTAAAAGTCTGGAAAATATATATGAAGCAATAGTTCTCCAAGATTGGACAATGAGCAATGCAAGGTTATAGTAAGTGAAAAAGGAAAACAATTGAGGTGAGATCACTAATTACTTCAGCTATATGTCTGGAGACATTTCCAGAACCCTAGCAGAGAGAGGGAGAATCCGAGAAGGGAAAGACTCATCAGGTTGAGGAGATGAAAATCAGAGTTTAGTAAGGCCAAAGTATTTGGAATGGGCAGAGCAGAGTACTGAAGAGAAGAAGCTACAAATATGAAAAGTTCCAGAAATTGGCACAGGAGTCCACCTGAGTCTTTGAATAGTAAGATTCCATGAGACTGGTCAGATAACAACCATATGAGAAAGAATAATTTGCTGATGGAATTTGTAATCCAAACAACTCCTGGAGCTCACACATGATGGGAGACATTCAGTCCAACAGAGTAAGATATTTTATTGAATAATCAGAGCATTTAGTAGACACCCCCAAAAGGCCATGCTTTCGGAGGACTAAAATATTCCTAAAGATTAATCTCAATGTGCCATAAGAAAGCATAAAAACAAAACTTCAAGCATCAAAAATGTAAAATTATTGGTATTCAGCATCCAATATCAAATTATTAGGCATACAAAGAAGCAGAAAAATATGACTTACTAGTCAATAGAAGGAGATCTAGAATTGATAGGGATTATATTAGCAGATGAGTACTTTAAAACAGCTATTATAAATAAGCTTAAGAGCTAAATGAAAACATAGACATAATGAGAGGACAAATAGAAACTATTAGGCAAGATTAGCATATTAAGAAATACAGAAGAGAAGATCAGAAAACTGAGACATGGCAATAGAAAAGCCATTCACACTGAAGTTCAGAGAGGGGAAAAAGGGCTGAAAATTTGCAGAGTCTTGGTGATATTTGGGGTAATAACAAGCAGTTTCACACACACCTAATTGCAGTCCTAGGCCAAATGTTAAATAAAATAGGAGAAATCATGGCTGAAAATGTCCAATATTGTTTGTAAAAATGAATCTATGTATCCAAGAAGTTGAACAATATCAAGTAGGATAAATCCAATGAAAACCAAACAAAGGCAAAAAATGGTAACATTGTGAAACCCAATAATAGAGAGAAAAAAAAAAAAAACTTAAAGGCAGACAGGGTAAAAAGATACAGGGAAAACAAAGAAAGAATGACTGCAGACTTTTCAATGGAAACAGCAAGCCAAAAAACAATGGAATGGCTTACAGTAGTTCCCCTTTATTCATGGGGAGTATATTCTAAGACCCCCAGTGGCTTCCTAGAACAGTCAATAATACCAAACCTATATATACTATGTTTTTTCTATACATACATACCTATAGTAAAGTTTAATTTATAAATTAGGCACAGTAAGAGAGTAACAACAACTAATAATAAAATAGAACAGTGTATGTTCATAAAATTGATGTACACGTGGTCTCTCTTTCTTTCCCTCCCTCTCTGTCTGTCTTAATAACTTATTATATTCTACTCACCCTTCTTGTGATGATATGAGATGATACAATGCCTATGTGTGGTGATAAAGTGAGGTGACTGACATAGGTATCACTATTCTTGTGATTGAGGGCCATTATTAAGTAAAATGGGGCTTAACTGAAAAACAACACTGGATACCACAACAGCTGATTGGATAACCAGGACAACTGACTACCAAGTAACTAATGCCTAGGTAGCATGTCCAGCCTGGAAATACTGGACAAAGGAATGATTCATGTCCCAGGCAGGAGGGAGTAGGGCACTGTGAAATGTGATCATGCTACACAGAACAGCATGCAATTTAAAACGCATGAATTGTTTATTTCTGGAATTTTCTAATTAACATTTTTGGACTGTGGTTGACCACGTGCAACTGAAGCTACAAAAAGAGAAACATGGATAAGAAGAGACTACTGTCTTTAGTGTGCTGAAAGTCACAGACCTAAATGTAAAAGCCAAAACTAAAACCTTCTAATAGAAAATAGAGGAGAAAAATATTTGCTACCTTACAATAAGCAAAGACTTCTTAGACAACACATAAAAAACACTCCATAAAAAAACAGAGAAACTGGACTTTATGAAAATTTAAAACCCTACTCTTCATCCTTGTGCAGGGTCATGCTAATCTTCTCTGTGTCATTCCAATTTTAGTATATGTGCTGTTGAAGTGAGCACTAAAACCCTATTCTTCAAAAGATACTGTTAAGAAAATGAAAAGGCAAGACACAGACTTGGAAAAAGTGTCTACAAAACACTTCTAACAAATAACTTGTATCCAGAATATAAAAAGAATTCTTACAAACTTGATAGTAAAACAAACAACCTACAAAGATAGAAAAATATTTAATCAGGCTGGGTGAGGTGGCTCACTCCTGTAATCCCTGCACTTTGGGAGGCCGAGGCGGACAGATCACCTGCACGATCAGGAGATTGAGACCATCCTGGCCAACACGGTGAAACCACATCTGTAATAAAAATACAAAAATTAGCTGGGCATGGCAGCACGTGCCTGTGATCCCAGCAACTCGTGAGGCGGAGGCAGGAGAATCGCTTGAACCCGGGAGGTGAATGTTGCAGTGAGCCAATATCACACCACTGCACTTCAGCCTGGTGACAGAGCTAGACTCCATCTCAAAATAATAAAATAAAACAAAGGGCCGGGCACGGTGGCTCATGCCTGTAATCCCAGCACTTTGGGAGGCCAAGGCAGGCGGATCACGAGGTCAGGAGATTGAGATCATTCTGACTAATATGGTGAAACCCCATCTCTACTAAAAATACAAAAAATTAGCTGGGCGTGGTGGTGGGCGCCTGTAGTCCAAGTTATTCAGCAGACTGAGGCAGGAGAATGGCATGAACCCAGGAGGTGGAGGTTGCAGTGAGCTGAGATAGTGCCACTGCACTCCAGCCTGGGTGACACAGGGAGACTGTCTCAAAAAAAAAAAAATAAAATAAATAAAATAGACAAAATAAAAAAAAGAAAGAAAATGAAAATATTTAATCAATAACTTCACAAAAAAGATGCATAGGTGGCTAGCAAGCATGCAAAAAGATGCTCAGCATCTTTAGTCATTGGAGAAATGTACAATAGAATCATAAGGAAATATCATTACAGCCCAGTAAAATGGCAAATATCTGACAATTCCAAAGATGTAGAACAATTGGAAATTTCATAAAGTGCATAAAGTGCTAGTGAGAGTATCAAATTGACAACCAATTTGGAAAAGTTTGACAGTTTCCTATAAAGGTAAACATCACTTACATAAAAACCAGCAATTCCACAACTAGGTATAAGCATATATCCACAAAAAGACTTTTTCATGAACAGTCATAACAGCTTTATTCATAATAGCCCAAGATGAAAATAATCCAAATGTTCATTAATTAAACTATGACAACATTAAATACAATAGTCTCATTTTATTAATAGTTTCTCTTTCTGCAGTTCCAGTTACCTGTGGTTAACCACAGTTTGAATATATTAATTGGAAAATTCTAGAAATAAACACTTCACATGCTTTAGATTGCATGCTTTTCTGCGTAGCATTATCAAATTTTGCACTGTCCTACTCCCTCCTGCCTGGGACATGAATCATCCCTTTGTTCAGCATTTCCAGGCTGGACATGCTACCTATGTGTTAGTCACTTGGTAGTCAGTTGTCTGGGTTATCAGATCAACTGTTGGGGTATCCAGTGGTTTTGTTCAGGTAAGCCTTATATTACTTAACAATGGCCCTAAGTCATAGGAGTAGTGCCATAGTTGTTTGAGTCCATGTGAAAACTACATAATCATCCTGATAGATGCAGAAAATGTTTTGATAAAATTAACCATTCATTCATGTTAAATACCCTCAACAAAATAGGTATTGAAGAAATATATCTCAAAATAAGAGCTATCTATGACAAACCCATGGTCAACATCATACTGAATGGACAAAAGCTGGAACATTTCCCTTGAAAAGTGGAACAAGACAAGGATGCTCATTCTCACCACTCCTATTCAACATAGTTCTGGAAGTCCTAGCCAGAGCAATTAGGCAAGAGAAAGAAATAAAAGGTATTCAAATAAGGAGAGGAAGTCAAACTATGCTTGTTTGCAGAGGATATTATTCAATACCTGGCAAACCCCATGGTCTCTGCCCAAAAGCTCCTTGATCTGATAAACAACTTCGGAAAAGTTTCAGGATACAAAATCAATGTACAAAAATCAGTAGCATTCCTAACACCAACCACATTCAAGCTGACAGCCAAATCAAGAATGCATTCCCATTCACAATAGCCACAAAAAGAATAAAATACCTAGGAATATAGTTAACCAAAGACGTGAAAGACCTCTCCAACAAGAATTAGGAAGAATCAATATTGTTAAAATGGCCGTATTACTCAAAGCAATTTACAGATTCAATGCATATGGAGGCTGGGCGTGGTGGCTCACGCCTGTAATCCCAGCACTTTCAGAGGCTGTGGCAGGTGGATCATGAGGTCAGGAGATTGAGACCATCCTGGCTAACACGGTGAAACCCCGTCTCTACTAAAAATGCAAAAAATTAGCTGGGCGTGGTGGCAGGTGCCTGTAGTCCCAACTACTTGGGAGGCTGAGGCAGGAGAATGGCATGAACCTGGGAGGCAGAGCTTGTGGTGAGCAAAGACTGTGCACCACTGCACTCCAGCTTGGGCGACAGAGCGAGACTCTGTCTCAAAAAAAAAAAACAAACAAACAAAAAAAGAGAGAAGAAAATTCATATGGAATCAAAAAAGAACCCGAATAACCAAGTAAGTCCTAAGCAAAAAGAACAAAGCTGGAAGCATTACATTACTTGACTTCAAACTATACTACAAGGCTACAGTAACCAAAACAGCATGGTACGGGTACAAAAACAGACACATAGACCAATGGAATGGAATAGAGAGCCCAGAAATAATGCTTCATGCCTACAATCATCTGATCTTAGATAAAATTGACAAAAACAAGCAGTGGGGAAAGGACTCCCTATGCAATAAATGGTACTGGGATAACTGGCTAGCCATATGCAGAAGATTGAAACTTGACCCCTTCCTTATACCATATACAAAAATTAACTCAAGATGGATTAAAGACTTAAATGCAAACTATAAAAACCCTGGAAGACAACCAAGGACATGTCATTCTGGACACAGGACATGGCAAAGACTTCACGATGAAGATGCCAAAGGTAATTGCAATGGAAACAAAAATTTATAAATGGGACCTAATTAAGCTAAAGAGCTTCTGCACAGCAAAAGAAACTATCAACAGAATAAACAGACACCCTACAGAATGGGAGAAGATATTTGCAAACTATGCATCCCACAAAGGTCTAATATCCAGAATCTATAAGGAACTTAAGCAAATTTACAAGCCAAAAACAAATAACTCCATAAAAAGTGGGCAAAGAATATGAACTGACACTTTTCAAAAGAAGACATACATGTGGCCAACAAGCATAGGAAAAAATGCTCAACATCACTCATCGTTAGAGAAATGCACATCAAAACCATAATGAGATACCATCTCACACCAGCCATAATGGCTATTATCAAAAAGTCAAAAATAACAGACAGATATTGGCGAGATTGTGGAGAAAAGGAAATGCTTACACACTGCTGGTGGAAATATAAATTAGTCCAGTCATTGTGGAAAGCAGTTTGGCAATTTCTCAAAGAACTTAAAACAGAAGTACCATTCGACCCAACAATCGCATTACTGGGTATATACCAAAGGGAATATAAATCATTCTACCATAGAGACACATGCATATGTACATTCATTGCAGCACTTTTCACTGTAGCAAAGACATGTGATCAACCTAAATGCCCATCAATGGTAGACTGGATTAAAAAAAGTGGTACATATACATGATAGAATACTATGCAGCCATAAAAAAGAATGAGATCATGTCCTTTGCAGCAACATGGATGCAGCTGGAGGCCATTATCCTAAGCAAACTAACAAAGAAACAGAAAACCAAATACTACTCATAAGTGGGAGCCAAATTTTGAGTACATATAGACACAAAGAAGGGAACAACAGACACTGGTGCCTATTTGAGGGTGGAGGGTAGAAGGAGGGTGAGGATCAAAAAACTAAGTATCTGTCACTATGCTTACTACCTGGGTGACGAAATATTCTGCACACCAAACCCTTGCAATGCAGTTTACCTACATATTAATAACAAACCTGCACATGTACCCCTGAACCTAAAATAAAAGTTTAAAAGTAAACCAATAAGAAGTAAAAAATAACAACCATAAAAAGGAATGAAAACATGTCCTTTTTAGCAATATGGATGCAGTTGGAGGCCATTATCCTAAGTCAATTAACACAGGAACAGAAAACCAAATACCACATGTTCTCATTTATAAGTGGGAGCTAAACGTCAGGGACTTGTGGACATAAAGATGGCAAAAATAGACACTGGGGACTATTAGACAGGGGCATGAGAGAGGGGGGCCAAGGATTGGAAAACTGACTCTTGGGTACTACACTTAGTACCTGGCTGACGGGATCACTCATACCCAAATCCCAGCATCATGTAATATAACCAGGAAATAAACCTGCACATGTACCCCTGAATCTAAAATGAAAGTTGAAAAAAATCATGTAATATTCATACAGTAGAATACTACTCAGTTATATAAAGAAATGAAGTATGAGTACATGTAGCATCATGGACAAATCTGAGAGATATTAAACTAAATGAAAGAAACCCAACAGAAAAGAGCATATAACTATATTATTAGGCTTCCATGAAGTTCTAAAACAGGCAAAACTAATGTTAACTACAAAGAACAGACCAGTGTCTGTCTAGGGTTGAGGGTGAATTAGGGGATTATCTACAGGGTGCCTGTAATCCCAGCTACTCGGGAAGCTGAGGCAGGAGAATTGCTTGAACCTGGGAGGTGGAGGTTGCAGTGAGCTGAGATCGTGCCACTGCACTCCAGCCCGGGTGACAGAGTGAGACTCCGTCAAAAAGAAAGAAAGAAAGAAAGAAAAAAGACTGATAGGATTTGGATGGGAGAGTTGGGGAAATGGAGATGAGTTAAGGATGACCTCCAAATTTTGGCTTGAGCAATGGGAAAGCTGGAATTGCATTAACTAAGATGGGGAAGGCTGCATGTCAGTGGAGTAGGTTTGGGGTGGAGATTCAGAGTTCAGTTTTGGGCATGGTTAAAATTAAATGTCTTT
>NW_016805132.1:1032214-1038221 GCF_001698545.2 Rhinopithecus bieti | reverse complement strand
TTCTTGTGATAGTTTGCTAAGAATGATGGTTTCCAGCTGCATCCATGTCCCTACAAAGGACGCAAACTCATCCTTTTTTATGGCTGCATAGTATTCCATGGTGTATATGTGCCACATTTTCTTAATCCAGTCTGTCACAGATGGACATTTGGGTTGATTCCAAGTCTTTGCTATTGTGAATAGTGCTGCAATAAACATACGTGTGCATGTGTCTTTGTAGTAGAATAATTTATAATCCTTTGGGTATATACCCAGTAGTGGGATGGCTGGGTCATATGGTACATCCAGTTCTAGATTAAATGTCTTCTTAGAGTCTAAGTGGAGATGGAGAGGTGGCAGTTTTTCTGTAGTTCAGAAGAAAGGTCCATGTAAGAAATACCAACTTGGATTTTACATAAAGTCATTAGTCTAGATGAGATCTCTTAGAAGATGTTTCTAAGTACTAAATACTAAGTCCTGAGGCTCTACAATGTTACAAGCACAGAGAAATGAAGGATTTGAAAAAGAGCATCCAGTGAGGACAGAAGAGAACCAAGAGAAAGTGGTGTCTTGGAGACAGAAAGAAGAAAATGTTTCAAGGAGGTGAGACAATCAAAAGAGTCAAAGGTAAGAAAGGAGTTGATCATAAGAATGGAGGACATGAATGAAAACAGTGATTTGGGTAGGCAGAGGCTGATTAAGAGAGATTTCTATTGAATTTACCATTTTCACTATGTCTTTCAACATTCAATCAGGAACATGAAGCATTTAGTTGATCATCAGCTGGTCTCTGAGATTTAGAATTCGTTGCCACCTTTTATATCTTAACAGCCACATTCTTCTCTGATGCAAACACAGTTGGGGTTCTAACCCTGTAGATCCCAGTGCCTTGTTTTTGGTCTGTGTTATGGCTCACAAAACAATGTTCAATGAAAATTAAGTGATTAAGTAGACAAAAAAATGAAATGTGGAAAGCACTCTTCCTTGTGCCTTGTGCACCAGGAACCAATTCCAAGTCTGCACATGAATGGGGCCATCCAGCTGTAGTGTGAGACATCTCTCCAGCACATTCTGGATAGTAATTTTAAAAAATATGCCAATGATACTACGTAACATCTAAGGGTCATCTGATAAGGGAATTTGGCTGATAATTCATTCTTCATTTTTTCTCCTAATATCGTATCATTATCATTTTGGCTGGTTTTATAGCTTCCGTGTGACAGCGTGATTTGCAACAGTTTCCACTACAAGAAGTGTTAAGTTTGAATAATGCCTGTGTACTCTTGGGTTGAATTTCACCGTTAGCCACAAAATTAATCATTCTTACTGAGCTTGGGACCCTTCCAAACCTTGTCCTGTGTGTCTCTTCGTTTAGCTGTTTCATTTGTATCCTTTAAATTATCCCTTGTAATCAGTGGGTAAACTAGAAAAAAAATTCATTTCTTTTTGCAAAGCATTATTTGTGCTTGTTCTGGAAAAAAAAGTGACTAAATTTATTTATCTGAATAGTCTCTAGTATTATTCAAAATATTATGAAAAGAGCAACATCATCAACTCCACTTAGGACAAATATTCATGAGAAAAGCAAGGCAGACTGGCAGTAGGGGACAGGACACTAGAGGACAAATGAATGTGGATCTAGTGTCAGCTAAGTTTAGCTCATAATTGCTGTGTACCCTGTTAGCACCATCCCATTTTCTGCTTGTTTCAAGACAGAGATTCATATGGGGGATTCTCCTTTGAGTCTTGTCCACTATTTAGGTTATGAACTTATTGTTTACTATTTAGGTTTATGAGCTATGGTATTTTTGCTACTGTTTTCATCACTGTCTTTTCATTTTAATGAACCACTTGAAGCCATTGATCCTTTTTTTTTCTTTTTTTTTAAGATAGAGTCTTACTCTGTCGCCCAGGCTGGAGTGCAGGGGCGTGATCACGGCTCACTGCAAGCTCCGCCTCCCAGGTTCACGCCATTCTCCTGCCTCAAACTTCCGAGTAGCTGGGACTACAGGCGCCTGCCACCACGCCTGGCTAATTTTTTGTATTTTTAGTAGAGACGGGGTTTCACTGTGTTAGCCAGGATGGTCTCGATCTCCTGACCTCATGATCCGTCTGCCTCGGCCTCCCAAAGTGCTAGGATTACAGGCATGAACCTCTGTGCCTGGCCTATCCTTTTTTTAAATACCCCAAAATAAGAATATAACTCAGAATAAGTATAATATAAAATAGAAATCTGACAAATGCGAATGAGCAAGTACACAAGGGTTGTGAAAGTACATTGGCCCATGAGAACTGTTCTCAGGTGAGGAAATGGTACTCAGTCAAACTGTCAAGGGCCTCTGAACCATGTATGGCCACAATTATTAAGAAATGAAAGGGATTTCTGTGAAAACATAAGAAATTTCACAACTCAGATCTGTTAAATTCGTAGGTCAACGAAATGGTTTCATCACATTCTCTACTAAAACTAACAAGCCACCCAGATTGATTCCAAAAATGCTCTAATTGCCTACCTCTCTCTCTATCCATGTCTTTTGCAATATGGCTTTTTAGCTACCTTCATCAATAAGTAGAATTTATCCTTGAATTTGAACTTACCGGGTGACTTCCTTGTACAGTAGAATGTGGGGAAAATGACACTTTCCTTGTGAGCCTAGGCCTCGAGAGGTCATTCTTATTTATATTTATTTTCTTGGACCTCTGGAAGTCCAAGTTTAATAGCACAGGCTAGCATGCTGAAGGATGAGAGACCATGTGGAGGAAAGCTGATACACACAAGGCTGCCCTAAACCATCCAGCCCTCTACCAACCAGCCAGCTGACCACAAACATATGAGACCAAGCAAGATCAGCCAACCCTGGCCCAGATCTGCCAAACCATCTAGTTGACTCATAGAACAATAATAAATGATTATTTTTCAAGTCACTGAGTTTTTGGGGTGGCTTGTTATGCAGTGCTAGCCAACTGATTCACCATCTGTCTTCTGTTTGATGGACCACACTTTAAGAAAAATCAAAGAGGCAGAAAACTTCATGAGTATAGGGATCACATCTATATTTTCAACTTTTAGCTCTCCAATATCTAAATTAGGGTTTGGCACACTGTCAACACTCTCTAAGCACTTACTGAATTAATGAATCTATCAACTGCCTACCATCATCTCTACCACCATTTTACATCATGTATTCTGAACATTATCAGCATCCTTTCAAACTGACATAAAGCTCATCTCTTCAGGAAGGAAAAAAAAATTGAGTTAGGCCTCTACAAACAGTATTTTCCAAAAAAAAGTACCAAGTTCAGAAATAGGTAAATTATTTGAGTAAACCATTCATTTGAAACAATTAAACCAATTTGCAAATGACTTCATTATGATAAAAGCAGATATCTTTCTTAACAAAAGGATTTTAACTGACATTTTAAAAAATAATTTACACTCCTTTGTCTTAATGAGAAAATTTGCACATAACCCTATTTCTTTATTGATTTTATTATTCATTTTCATCATTATCATGAATGTTTAGAAAATTTCATGAGGTTCTCATAGTAATTATAATTGTAAACATTTACTAAGCATTCACATGTGGTATTGTGCTGTTCTCTGCAGAGAAATGCAGTGCATTAAAGAAAGCCACCTGCAGTCTTGATTCCCTTTTTCCACATATTCACAGATTCTGCAGATTAGGATGCAGACATCTGGGCAGAGGGGACTGTTATGCTGCTGACCACTGCCTTTAAGTACTGAAGGGGGAATCAGGCCTCTCTGAGTAGGTGTTGGGAAGTTTCTTTCTGGGGCTATTAGGATTCTATTAGCTATTATGAGTTTTTGAGTCCATTATGACTGATTTCTCTGAAAAGGTAGGGTTTGTCTTGCTCACACATAGCTTTATATAGTGTATCCAATAAGGCTTTGCAAAAACAAGAGGCACATAAATCAAAAGCTCCAAATCTGGGGAACTTCTGTAAAGTTTGGATTCCTGGGATGCACTCTTATCTATTAAATCAGACTCTCTGGGGGTGATACTGAGGACTATGCATTTTTCAGAACCTCCCCTGGTGACTCACGGCACACACGCTTGGGGAACACTGATACAACATACTGGGTTTGGGGTGTTGACTGAAATGTTTTTTCCTCTGGGCAGGATGCCCATGGAGCTGCAGAGTTGGTGCTCCGGGATTCCACAGAGCAATGCTGCACTGCATTTTCCCCAGTGGACGCTTCACCTTGCCCACACAGACATCTCAATGTGTTCAGTGAAACTGCTGTGTATTTCAAAATCTGTTCCAAAAAGAAAAGCCTAGAACCTCACCAAACCAAACTTGAATGTAAAGACGTTCATTTTTGTATCATCTAGTGTTGTGGTCTTTCTGCTCCTTAGCTCAGCTAGGTTCAAGCTTTTGTCTTGCAACCAGGAGGAATTAGGCATGCAGATACCAGAGTGAGTGGAGCAGAATTTATTAAGCAAAAGGAAAGCTCTCAACCAAGAAAGGACGCAGTTTGGGGGGTTGCCCTACCCAACGGCAGGAAAGTCCCCCGTGTGGCTGGGTGTGGGGCCTTTTATGGACTCAGAATTGGGAGTGAATGCTGATAGGTTTATGAGTACGCAAAAAAGGTTGAAGTGAAGACACCACTCAAATGTGGGCGTGACTGTAGAAAACCAATTAGAAAAGGGTAAGTATATGTAAAATAGGCGAAGGGTGGGGGACACACCAAACAGGAAGACAAGTTCTCAATTCAGTCCGAGGATTTAGCTTGTATCTTGGCTTTCAGGCTTTAAACCGTCTTCAGCTTGGAGGTGGGATTTCAACGGGGACCCACCCCTATCTGCCGAGGCATTTGGCTGCTTCCTGCCACTCTCACTAGTAGTTTAAGAACCCAAATCCTGGCCGGGCGCGGTGGCTCACGCCTGTAATCCCAGCACTTTGGGAGGCCGAGGCGGGCGGATCACAAGGTCAGGGGGTGGGGACGACAGGTGAAGCCCGTCTCTAATAAAAATGCAAAAAAAAAAAAAAAAAAAAAGCCGGGCGCCGTGGCGGGCGCCTGTAGTCCCAGCTACTCGGGAGGCTGAGGCAGGAGAATGGCGGGAACCCGGGAGGCGGAGCTTGCAGTGAGCCGAGATAGCACCACTGCACTCCAGCCTGGTGGACAGAGCGAGACTCCGTCTCAAAAAAAAAAAAAGAACCCAAATCCTACTGTGCTATCCAAGCCAATGATACTAGCTTTCGACAGACATATTTTTATCCATAAACATGATACTATAGAGCACATCTTTCATCATGGCACAGAACTTCATCATTTGAGAAAGTATAAAGGAACTTAGGAACAAAATGACCGGTATCTCCAGCGTTTGATAGCTGACCTGACTCACTTCACAGGCCTCAGTCACAGTCCCAACTGGGCAACCATGCCTGGTGTGGGAAGTTCTTGTCCTAATTAAAATAAATAAATCTTTGGGATCTTACCTTTTCAGGAACTGGAATGGTCTCAAGTCATCGCTATTTGGGAGGTAAAAAGTGATCTTAATAACATTTTAAAAACATCATCTCTTGAAAGACCATTTTCTGGGCAAAACACATATAGAATGAATAGCTTTCCAGCAAATACTGCCACTTTTATAACAGGGGCACATGAGTTTAGTGCCTAATTTGAGACACAGGAAACTTCCCTGCCTTCCTTCCCCCATGATCAGGCAGTCTGCACTCAAGCCCATGTATACCGTATCCCACCCGTAACCCAGCCCTAACCTGGAAATGCTCTGCAGGTCTCCAGTCCAAAATCCCTTCAGACAGCGAAGACAACAGGTAGAAAAAATTAGACTTTGTCTTTCCTTGATTTACTGGCTCTGATTTTTACCAAATCAATAGAAGAAGTGGCAGGTGTGTCCTGTATCCAAAAACTTGGGACATAACTCTGCCCCTCTTGATCTTATTTTGCCCAGACACTTCCCAAATTCCTTCCCACACCTACACCCCAGGAAAAAGCAGCCTAGGCAGCCACTTTTTTTTTTTTTTTTTTTTTTTTTTTTTC
>NW_016805132.1:1002583-1031887 GCF_001698545.2 Rhinopithecus bieti | reverse complement strand
TTTGCCTCTAATTGCGACTTACTCGATTGTATGTAGTTTTTCTCATTATACTATCATTTTTATAACATGAGGTCCCATTGCCAGGTAACCTTGCACAACACAGAGGTCATTTTGGATGGACCCTCTGTTGCATTTGCCCAGATTCCAACTATGTTCTTAGTTCCCTTCACCTCTGTGGTCTATGGCAGAGATTGGTAAATTTTTTTCTCTAATGGGCCAGAGAGTCTCTGCAGCTACTACCCTACCTGGCTGCTGTGACATGAAAATAGCCATGGACAATATATAAACAAAAAAGTGTACTGTGTGTCAATAAAACTTATTTATGGGCACTGAAATTCTAATTTCAGATAATTTTCGTGTTTCACAAAGATTTTTTTTTTCAATGTTTTAAAAACGTAAAAACCATTCTTAGCTTGCAGGCTTAAGGTGGCAGGCTTAAGGTGCAGACCCCTGGCCTAAAGAATGCAAAATCTTCTACAGTTTCATGGTGATGTATGTGGGATTAGAAATCATATTTCCTTGGTATAAATCCCAGCTCCTCTACATGCTAATGTGTTCTTAGACTTGTTGCTTAAGCTCCTTGTATCTCGGTTTCTTCATCTATAAAAGACGAATGTTATAGAAGCTACCTCACTGGGTTCCTGTAAAGAATAAATGAGACAGGAAAAGCATACAGAATAAGCCATGGCACATTGCAGGTACATAATAAATATTATTATCATTATTGTGATCATGATTAATTTTTCCTGTTTTGTATTCCTATAAGATCTTGCAGAATTTACTAACTTAATCTATTTTATTTCTTTGCATTAAGTTCAATCCTCCCCTCTTCTAAGTGAATAGATCTCACCTCTGATTAATACCACACACTTAATATATAACTTGATATTTTCATTGTGAAATGATGTGTATCACCAAGTCTGAGTTTAATAAATACATATTTTCAAAAATTGATTATAAGAAATAACTGATAATTAACATGGCATAATGAAAATTACAATACATGAAAATGAAACCAATTACATTATTTTTGTTTATTTTGTGACTATAACTTTGTCTAGAGAGTATCAAACATGTAGTTGAAAAGTAAATATTTCAGATGAGCCAGTAACTTGAATAACTGAGGTTAAATTAAATTTAAAGTTAAATTAAATTTTCTCTAAAATATCCTTTCCTGTATAAGCAGTATGTAAGATAGTTCTTAAATGCATAACGTGCAGAAAATTGTATGAGTCATAAAAATTACTGAAAATAATATCCTATTTCTTTATGGGTGACATTATTCCTAGTCACTGCCATGTCAAGACACTTTCCCTTATGAAACTTTACAGGAAGGGCAAGGCTATCCTGCAAAGATATCTGTGTTGAGAATATTACTGGAAAAACCATTTAGCTGTTGACACACTATAAATTCTCTTATAAAATCAGACGTGATTACACATTAATGATCTTTTTTTTTTTTTCTAGTTAGTATCCTGCTCAGGAAATAACGAGATATGCATTATTGTAACTGGATCAGAATCACACTGAGACATTACGGCCTTAGGACTCATTTTGTAGTTCCCAAGAGCTATTTCAAATAGGTCATAGATAAAAGTGCAAAACAAATTTAGAGAAAAAGATTGATTCATTTAGATGAGTCTTACTCATTAATGGATACTCTCAATTAGCTCAATGAAATGTTTATAATAAACATTCTTTCTCCAACAGTTTTCTTCATTCACCCTGGCAGAATACTCACAGAACACTGGCAATCTTTGGAACAATGTTTGAAGTCCTTATACATTAAATAAAATAAGAACTAATAATATTTAGCAAGTTTGGCAAAACAACATTTTCCTGGAAAAAATATTTCTACACACAAAATGGTTTTATGGTCCCAAACTCATTCTCTGTTTACAGAATAGAAGAGAGAATTCTTTTTGTATATGATATATTCCTTTACTTAGAAGAAATGTAGATTCTTGCTATTCAAAGTGAGGTCTGCAGACCAGCAACCTTGGCAGTACCTGAGAGCTAGCTAGTTACAAATGCAACAGCCACTTGTTCCTGCTGAATGGGAATCTGTATTTTAACAGGATCTCTATAGGGCTTTGTGAGCACACTGAAGTTTGAGAGATGCTCATCTGGATGGCCCCAATTTGACTTATCCCCAAACCTAATACACTTGAAAAGGGGCTGGGCGCGGTGGCTCACGCCTGTAATCTCAGCAGTTTGGGAGGCTGAGGCGGGCAGATCACCTGAGGTCAGGAGTTCAACACCAGCATGGCCAACATGGTAAAACCTCGTCTCTACTAAAAAATACAAAAATTAGCTGGGCGTGGTGGCAGAAGCCTGTAATCCCAGCTACTGAGGAAGCTGAGGCAGGGAGAATTGCTTGAACCTGAGAAGCAGAGGTTGCAGTGAACCTAGGTAGTGCCACTGCGATCCAGCCAGCCTGAGCGACACAGAGAGATGCCATCTCAAAAAAAAAAAAAAAAAAAAAGGAGGCGAGGAAGTTAATAAAATTGCCATCTAAGCAATAATAGCTGATCACCTTGGAAACTGGGGTCCAGAAGCTCCTCTGTTTGGGGGTTATGCTACCACCTTCTACATAGTTTGCATGTACAGATACAGCATCAGCAGCATCTTTAGGCTTCTTCAAGCTGTACAGATCCAATTCTAAAGAAATATTGGCCGGGCGCGGTGGCTCAAGCCTGTAATCCCAGCACTTTGGGAGGCCGAGACGGGCGGATCACGAGGTCAGGAGATCAAGACCATCCTGGCTAACACTGTGAAACCCCGTCTCTACTAAAAAGTACAAAAAAAAAACTAGCCGGCGACGTGGCGGGAGCCTGTAGTCCCAGCTACTCGGGAGGCTGAGGCAGGAGAATGGCGTAAACCCGGGAGGCGGAGCTTGCAGTGAGCTGAGATCTGGCCACTGCACTTCAGCCCGGGCGACAGAGCGAGACTCCGTCTCAAAAAAAAAAAAAAAAAAAAAAAGAAAGAAAGAAATATTTACACTGCTGGGTAAAGCAACCATCATGGGAACTGCCTGCCCCTCTCTGGGATTGCTCGATCAGAGCCCTGGGTGTGGAACATTTCTCTATATGGACGCTGGGTGCTGAGCTGTTGCTTGTTCTATGATGCTTTTTCCTAATCAGGAGAAAACTCGCCCCTCTTCTGGGTACTGAGCAAGCTTCCTTGTATTGCTCAAGTGTGTGCTACATGGCCAGCCTTACCAATATATCTTCCACTACCACACCTCCCAAGGGAATGTGGGTGTTCTCCAGCAGCCCAAGAGGTCTGTGTTCAGTCCATCACCCTGCGTTGGCTACTGGGAAGGACTTCTGGCCATGGGAGGTGGCCATGTTCGCAAACAGCCACAGAAAAGAGCCTCCACACCACAGAAGAGGAAGGGAGCAGGCTGCCACTACTGGTTCGGGTGGCCTGCTTTCATTCTCTTATCTGGCCCCACCCACATCCTACTGATTGGTCCATTTTACAGAGAGCTGATTGGTCCATTTGAACTGGGCACTGATTAGTGCGTTTACAAACCTTTCGCTAGACAGAGTGCTGATTGGTGCATTTACAATCCTTTAGCTAGACACAAAAATTCTCGAAGTCCCCACTAGATTAGCTAGACACAGAGCACTAATTGGTAAGTTTACAAACCTTGAGCTAGACACAGAGTGCTGATTGGTGCATTTACAAACCTTTAGGTAGACATAAAAGTTGTCCAAGTCGCCACCCAACTGAGGAGCCCAGCTGGCTTGGCCTAGTGGCTCTCGTGTCAGGGCCGCGGGCGGAGCTGCCCGCCAGTCCCGTGCTGCGTGCCCACACTCTTCAGCCTTTGGGCGGTCGATAGGACCGGGCGCTGCGGAGCAGGGGGCAGTGCCCATCGGGGAGGCTGGGCTGCGCGGGAGCCCACGGGGAGGGGCATGGCGGGCTGCAGGTCCCCAGCCCTTCCCGGCGGGTAGGCAGCTGAGGCCTGGCGAGAATTCGAGTGCTAGGAGGGCGGGCCGGCAGTGCTGGGGACCCAGCGCACTCTCCGCAGCTGCTTGCCTGGGTGCTAAGCCCCTCAGTGCCCGGGCCGGCGGCGCCCGCTGACAGCTACAAGTGTGGGGCCTGCCGAGCCCGCACCCACCTGGAACTCGCGCTGGCCCGCGAGCGGTGCGTGCAGCCCGCGTTCCCGCCCGCGCCTCTTCCTCCACACCTCCCCGCAAGCAGAGGGAGCCGGCTCGGGCCTCGGCCAGCCCACAGTGCAGCGGTGGGCTGAAGGGCTCCTCAAGTGTGGCCAGAGTGGACGCAGAGGCCGAGGAGGCACCGAGAGCGAGCGAGGGCTGCTAGCACATTGTCACCTCTCACTGTCTCTCTAAACCTCAGTTTTACTCTGTAGAGTAAGAACAATAATGGTAACTTCATCACAGTTATTGTGGGGAATATATAAAATAATGCATGTAAGGGCTTATCACAGCCCCTGCTAAATGCCCAAGAAAGGGCAGCTGCTGCAAATATCTAAGGCTGCTTGACTCTGAGGATTATCTCCTCCTCTGGCAATTACTAAGATTATGCCAAAGGTGGGAGATGCTGATTCCATAAAAGCAGCTCAGCTGTGATGGAGAACGCCTCTTCAGCAAATAACCTGCTAGAAATTATAAATATCAAATATCTCTTCTGGGATATCTGAAGACAACCAAATTTCCTGAAGAACTGATGAATTTTAGGAAAGCCACAGAGAGATAAGAGACACATTAGCACAGAGAGGAAGTAACAGGAAGAGGGTTACTGGTTCCCGAAGTGCCCCTCATCCACTGGGGGATTATGGGAGTTGCATCCATGTGATTTTTATCTACAAAGTTGACCTTGTTAGCCTGCCTAGCAGATAACAGGTGCCCCCGGTTGCCTACAGATGGCCCAGGGATTCTGTAGCCCACACCATTTTAATGTCATTATTGAGGGAATAAGAACCAGAGGGGTCTGACCTCCTTTCCTTCCTTCTTGAGTAATTGACACTACCTGGAGTCCAGCTGGTAGCTCTGCATCTATGAGTGATTGCAGTGGAAGCTGGCTGTGAAGAACTACACAATTTCTAGCTCTACAAGTTTAATTCCACTGAAATTACATCATGGAACTGGGACACTGGATGGCCAACTGAGTGGGCGTGGATGCAGATGAGGTCCCCAAAGCACTTTTGAGTCTCAGTATTTATGTGTGAAACATGTTCTGGCAACCCCGCTATCGGTATCAGTAAAACACAATCATGCTCACTGTCAAACCTTCAAAACTGGATCCTGTGTTCCCGTACTGAAAACACCTGGGAACCACTCTCCCAGGTGAATATGTAACTATTTGAAGTTAAATGTGCTGCCTGTTCTGCCCTGTGCTGCCAGATGGACAGGCTGTGAGTTGCCTGATGGCCTCATCTGCCTTTCTTCCAGCCTCCCCAGGAGAGTGGGAGCCCAGTGGTCTCTAATGATGTGAACCTCAGAAGACCAGTGCCCACTTTTGGAGAGTAAACGGTTTCAGAATGTGCCAGAATGAGCCAGTAATAAAATAGTGTATGTAATGGGAACCTCTGGCTCCTTGATTTGCCAAGATAACCTGACAATAACATCTACGGAGAAATAATGGGATTTGGGTCCAATTAAAGGAAGATATAAACACTCCAACTATTCCTTAGCCATTTTTCTTCACAGTCATATGACAAAATAACAGTACACCTAACTCTTAAGGTAGTTGTCATGGGTTATTATCTTGTCCCTCTGCTATGAAGGAGTTAATTTAATAAGAATCATTGCAGGAACTTGCTATTAGAAAGAATTTCTTCAAGAAAATAATAATGAGAATAATGACTTAACCCCACGAAATTCAAGCTTATCTGTTTCTTATAGTAAGTTTAGCTTTTCATTTACTCCATGAGTTTCTTATAACACAACCTATTTAATATTTTGGATGAATTACACCAATTTGTCAGAAGTGACACTGATAGCACATGAAAATCCGTTTAAAGATGAGATTAATTGCTTAAGTTGCCTTAGCTATATTTACATTTTAAAACCAGAAAAGACTAGTAAATGAGGTCAAATTGGCTTCTGACTGAAGCCAAAAGTAGTTGTCATTCGCAGTATTTTTCTGTTCAATAATGGGTAAAGTCAGTGCTCCTGGGAGAGTGACTGTGTCACCTAGAGCATTGCTTTAGGAAAAACCCCAGAGAGCAGAGCCTGTGGGTTCCCATGTAACTTGGATATAGTTACCTGGCAAACACTCATAAGAAATGCCACATTGCCTCCCACCAGCCTTTGCTCCAGCCCACACACGTGTTCAACTTTTCACCTGAAAACGCAGGAACCATCTACAAAAGTGAGAAATCATTCAGGACCCAGGTGTTTTCTCCTTTAATACATTTTGAGGATAAGATAACATTTCATCAATTTACCACAAAGGTAATCTAACAGTAACAATCAATAATCGGGATAAAAAAATTAAATGTCATATTCCTATATATGTAGTCTCTGATACATTTTAATACAGAATCCTAACTAGAAGTTCAACCTGAGTGAGAACTTGAGTACTGAGAATTTTACTGTAATATAGGCATAGATTTTTTAAAATGAATAATATGTATCACTGGCTATTGAATGTGTAAACAGCCACTGTGGTCATGCTATGTCCACCTTCTTCCACTAGAGGGCCCCTCAACTAAATACATTGAAAGGATGTGAAATTTTTTTTTTTAAATGATGAAAAATCAATATTCTTTTGAATCAAAAAGTCTTTTGAATCTATACCACTATGGTACATCAGTGGAAAGTTGTCTTACAGAAAAGCATGCAGATATTCGATTAGAGCTTTATAAGGCAGAGAACTATGACCAGAAGACAATGTCAACAAAATAAAAAATAGAAACATACAGTGTTAATGATGAACGGAAACTTTTAAAAGAATAATAACATAACTTACAAACACTCTTACCTGTGTAAATATTATATTTTAAGGGCAAGAGTCTTATAAATAATCATAAACATTCTCAGTTTTATAGATGGAGAAACTGAGGCTCAAGGAGGGGAAATAGTTTGCCCAGGACAAGATCACCAGTTACTCTGTGGGGGCAGAGCCAGGCGCCCTAAGCCCCAGCTCAATGCTTTCTCCACTATTCTCTAATATAACAGTATTCTCTATCTCTACCTATCCATCTATCCACCATCTACAATAAGTAATTTTACCTCTGATTCTCTAGTCCTGGGAAAAGTCCCATACCACCTGACTTTTGGGTAATACTGCAGGTAGGACAGCCATTTTCTTCACCGTTAGGTGGAACTATGTTCCTACTGCCACACACCTCTGTTCTTCCATGATGTCCCTGGCTTCTCCAAAAAGTCTGTCAACAGGTGAGCCGATGAACAAATGTGGCACATTCATGCAACGGAATAACACTCTGCAATACAAAGGTGTGGCCTATTGTGAAATGCAACAACATGGACACGTCTTGAAAGCATGATGCTGGGTGAAAGGAGTCAGACATATAAGACTATGCACCGCAATTCGATTTATCTACAATCCTAGACAATGGAAACGGATCTTTTTGCACCAAAAGAAAATTGAGGTTGCCTGGAACCAGGTGGAGGAAAAAATGGACTGCAAAGGGGCAAGAGGAGACTCCTGGGGGTCAACCTCGATCATGGTGATCGTTTCACAGGCTAACACACTGTGTGAACTCATCAGATTGGACACTTTAAATGGGTGCCATTTATTTTAAATAAAGTTTATAACAAAGTTGATTTTAAAAAATAACCCCATGAGGCAGGTGCTATTAAAATCCCTATTTCATAGAAAAAAGCAAATAATAATGGAATATATTTATTAAATGAGAGGATAAGAATAGTATCAACTTAAAAATAATAACATAATACACTAATTAAAATTAAATTATATAACGTGGCACTCGAGTTTACTTATTCTAAAGATCTCTAAATATAAAATCTCGTCTAAAGCCATCTAGATTTTTTTTAAATTAACGTATTTTAAAATTAAGGACTAAGTACAGTAAAGTACCCAAATATTAAATGCATCCCTTGATTAATTTCTATGCATGTATACACCCATGTAACTATCACTGAGATAAAGATATAGAAAATTCTAACAATGAGAAGACCTCCTTAGGAGGTCAGTAACCACTCCCAGGAGTCACGATTCTGAAACCTGTATCACCTTTGATTATTACTTTTATCTGTTTTTGAACTTCATCAGATTGGATACTTTAAATAGGTGCCATTTATTTTAAATAATAAAGTTTATCACAAAGTTGATTTTAAAAACTAACCCCATGAGGCAGGTGCTATTAAAATCCCTATTTCATAGGAAAAAAAAAAGCAACTAATAATGGAACATATTTGCTAAATGGGAGAACAAGAGCAATATCAACTAAAAAAAGAATAATATCAACATAATAAATCAATTAACATTAAATTATATAACACAATACTTGAGTTTACTGATTCTAAAGATCATATGATTTGTGCTCTTTTGTGTCTGACAGTTTTCACTCGATATCATGTCTATGAAAATCATTCCTGCTGTTGTGCATATTAATTAGATGCTTCTTCTCGATGCTATGTAGTATTTCATTGCATGAATATACCACAATTTATTTAGCCACCTATTACTGATAGATATGGGTTGTTTCTGATTTTGAGCTATTAAAATAAAGCCACTATAACATTTTTGAACATATCTTTTGGTGAGAATGGGATCATAATTTCTGGTGAGTAAATATCAAGATTAGATTGTGGTGTCATAAAATTTTTAAAGTTGCATGTTTAGCTTTTTGTTGATTACATAAAATATACAGGCATAAAATATAAGACTAATTAGTAGTTTTCCTTGAAAATTGTTTTTGTGATCATTAGGTAAGCAGGTGTTAATATCTTTCCCACACAGGGGTCTTTGGAAAAACCTCCCAAAATGAATTTCAAGGATAACAGTTTTCCAGAACGTGACTTTGTCAAATGGTCCATGATGAGTTAAAATGAAGTTCATAGCAGGTATTTCTTCCCCTCTGGCTTTTCTCCCAGGACCCCACATACAATCATCCAAACCAGTGCTTCAACAATTTCACTTCTGCATGGGTGGCAGGAATGCTTTTCTAAGGAAGTAAGCTGTTTTTTTCCTGCCACTTCTCAGATCAGTCATACTTTCAGACTCATTTTTACCATTCAAGATAGATGACCATAGCCATTAATTCATTCAGTTCATTAATTGGCCTAGGCTTTACCTTGAGAACTTAAGGTTCCCGTTGTGACCAGAAGTTTTTCCTTTTCATCCATGTCTGAGCATTTCCATCTCTGGCTTGAGTTTGAGGGTTCCCTGGATGCAAGTGCTACTTATGAGCAAAACAATATGAGCAATTCTTTCGAGTTTCTAAAACTATGAAAATAGTTATCAAAGGAAAATACTCAGTATATTCAGTTTTATCCATTAAATAATTTGAAATCATATATTTTGGCACTTTACAAAAGCTTTTAAAAGTTTTTATTTATTTATAATTTTAGAGGCAGGGTCTCACTTTGTCACCCAGGCTGGAGTGCAGTGGCATGATCATAGCTCACTGCAACCTCAAACTCTTGGGCTTAGGCAGTCCTCCCACCTCAGCCTCCCAAGTAGCAGGCACGCACTACCATGCCTGGCTATTTTTTTTTTTTTTTAGAGATAGGGTCTTGCTATGTTGCCCAAGTTGGTCTCAAACTCCTGGCCTCAAACTCCTCCTGCCTCAGTGTTGGGATTACAGGCATGAACCACTTAACCTGGACACAAAGATTTTTATATAACATCTCTTTCGCTGGGCGCGGTGGCTCAAGCCTGTAATCCCAGCACTTTGGGAGGCCGAGACGGGCGGATCACGAGGTCAGGAGATCGAGACCATCCTGGCTAAGACGGTGAAACCCCGTCTTTAATAAAATACAAAACCAGCCGGGCGAGGTGGCGGGCGCCTGTAGTCCCAGCTACTCGGGAGGCTGAGGCAGGAGAATGGCGTAAATCCGGGAGGCGGAGCTTGCAGTGAGCTGAGATCAGGCCACTGCACTCCAGCCCGGGCGACAGAGCGAGACTCCGCCTCAAAACAAAAACAAAAACAAAAACAAAAAACATCTCTTTCAACACAGACATAAGTACAGGCATACCTTGGAAACACTGGGACCATGGCAATAGAGGGAGTCCAAAGTATTTTTTTGCTTCCCAGTGTGTATAAAAGTTATGTGTTTGCTACACTGTAAGGGTGCAACAGTATTATGTCTAAAAAACCAATGTGCATCCTGTAATTTAAAAATACCTTGTTGCTAAAAAATGCTAATGATCATCTGAACCTTCAGTGAGTCATAATCTTTTTGCTGCTGGAGATCTTGTCCCAGTGTTGGTCACTGACTGATCAGGGTAGTGGTTGGCAAAGGTGGGAGGCTGTGGCTAATACCTTAAAATAAGACAACAATGAAGTTTGCTGCATCAATTGACTCTTCCTTTCACAAAATATTTCTCTAGTATACAATGATGTTTGATAGCATTTTACCCACAGTAAAACGTTTTCCAATTCTAGCAGTCCTCTCAAACTCTGCTGCTGCATTATCAACTCAGTTTACGCAATATTCTAAATTCTTTGTTGTCATTTTTTTTTTTTTTTTTTTGAGACGGAGTCTTGCTCTGTCACCCAAGCTGGAGTGCAGTGGCACGATCTCAGCTCACTGCAACCTCCGCTTCCTGGGTTCACGCCATTCTCTTGCCTCAGTCTCCCGAGTAGCTGGGACTACAGGCTCCCAACGCCCCACCCGGCTAGTTTTTTGTATTTTTTTTTTATTTAAATAAATTATTTTATTGAAGGAGATAAGTTACTCAGATATTAACTGGTTGTAGGCAAACAGAAGAAACATGGTGAAGTCAGGTTTGCTGGTAAAGGGGAGACGGTACTAAACGCCCTGCCCAACAAGCACTCAGAATCCAGGGTTTTCATATTTCTCCACGGTTCAATCTCTCACAGGTCACCTTCCATTCAAAGGATTATGGAGACCAAATAAGACAGGATTCTTTCAGGTATCAACCCAGAGTCTTTAGGTCTTCTCTCAGCCAAGGCATCCAGTGAAAATGCAATTTACTTTTCAGATTCCTCTGGAGGATTAAAAAGTTTCTTTCGCATTGCAATGCCATCCTCCCTACTCTTGGTCCTGTATTTTTAGTAGAGACAGGGTGTCACCATGTTAGCCAGGATAGTCTCGATCTCCTGACCTCATGATCCACCTGCCTCGGTCTCCCAAAGTGCTGGGATTACAGGCGTGAGCCACCGCGCCCGGCCTGTTATCATTTCAACACTGTTCACAACACATGTACCAGGAGTAGATTTCATCTCAAGAAACCACTTTCTTTGCTCATCTATAAGAAATTCCTGATTCATTCAAGTTTGAGCAAGAGACTGCAGCAATTAAATCACATTGTCAGGCTCCACTCTAATTCTAGTTCTCTAGCTATTTCCACCACATCTGCAGTTATTTCCTCCTCTGAAAGTTGAACCCCTCCAAGTCATCTGTGAGGACTGAAATAAACTTCTGAATTCCTCATAATGTTGATATTTTGACCTTCTCTCATGCACATGGATGTTCTTAATGGCATCTAGAATGGTGAGTTCTTTCCAGAAGGTTTTCAATTTACTTTGCCAAGATCCATTAAAGGAATCACTATCCATGACAACTATATCCTTATGAAATGTATTTCTTAAATAATAAGACCTGAAAATTGAAATTACTTTTTGATCTAAGGGCTGAAGAATGGATATTGTGTTAGCAGGTAAGAAAACATTAATCTTCTTGTATATCTCCATCAGAGCTCTTGGGTAACCAGGTGCATTGTCAATGAGCAGTAATATTTTGAAAAGAATGTTTTTTTTCTGAGCAGTAGGTCTCAACAGAGGGCTTAAAATATTAAATAAACCATGCTGTAAACAGATGTGCTATTTACACACAAGCTTTGTTTTTTCATTTTTAGAACACAAGCAGAGTAAATTTAGTATAATTCATAAGGGCCTAGGATTTTTGGAATGGTAAATGAGCATTGGCTTTAATTTCAAGTCACCAGCTGCATTAGCCTCTAACAAGAGAGTCAGCCTATCCTTTGAAGCTTTAAAGCCAGGTATTGACTCCTCTCTAGCTATGAAAGTCCTAGATGGCATCTTCTTCCAATAGAAGGCTGTTCCATTTATAAATTGAAAATTTGTCGTTTAATGTAGCCACCTTCATCAATTATTTTCACCAGATCTTCTGGATAACTTGCTGAAGTTTCTACATCTACACTTGTTGCTTCACCTTGCACTTTTATGTTATGGAGACATCCTCTTTCCTTAAATTTCATGAGTGAACCTCTGCTAGCTTCAGTGGTTTCTTCTGCAGCTTCCTTCCCTCTCTCAGCCTTTGCAGAATTGAAGAGAGTTAGGGCCTTGCTCTGGATTAGGCTTTGGTTTAAAGCAATGTTGTGGCTGTTTTGATTTTCTCTCTAGAACACTCAAACTTTCTCTGTATCAGCAATAGGCTATTTCACTTTCTTATAATTTATGTGTTCACTAGAGTAGCACTTTTAATTTTCATCAAGAACATTTCCTTGGCATTCAAAGCTTGGCTGTTTTGTGTAAGACTCCTACCTTTTGGCCTATCTTGGCTTTCAACATGCCTTCTTCACTAAGCTCAATCATTTCTAGCTTTTGATTCAAAGTGAGAGATGTTCAACTCTTCCTTGCACTTCAACACTCAGAAGTCATTGGAAGGGTATTAATTGGCCTAATTTCAATATTGTTGTGTCTCAGGGAATAGCGAGGCCCAAGAAGAGAGGGAGATACAGGAATGGCCACTGCATGAAGCATCAGAATGCACTCAACATTGACTAAGTTCACCATCTTCTACGGGCATGGTTTTTGGCGGCACCCCAAATCAATTATAATAGTAACATCAAAGGTCACTGATCACAGATTATCACAACAGATATAATAATAATGGAACAGTTTGAAATATTGAGAGAATTACCAAAATATGACACAGAGACACCTGCTATAGAGCAAATACTATTGGAAGAAATGGCACTGATAAATTTGCTCAACACAGTGTTGCCACAAACCTGCAATTTGTAAAAATTGCAATTATTTGCAAAGTGCAATAAAGTGAAGCTCAATTAAGTGCAGTATGCCTGTGTTTGCATTTATCTGTCAGTGTGTCCACAAATAGATGCTTTAAAAATGAAAAAATAACTGAAATAATTCACTTTTTAAAATTATGGTAAAATACACAACGTAAAATGTACCACCTTAACTATTAATAAGTTTACAGTTTAGTGGTAATTAAGTACATTCACATACATGCAACCATCACTACCACCCTTCTCTAAAATTCTTTCATCTTGCAAATGGGAAACTCGTTACCCATTAAACAATCACTCCCCATTCTTTCCTCATCACAACCCCTGGCAATAACCACCCATCTTTCATTTCTATGAGTTTGATTGATTAGGTACCCCATATCAATGGAATCATATAATATTTGTTCTTTGATGACTGATTGATTTCACTCAGCACAATGTCCTCAAATTTCTTTCATTCTGTAGCATGTGTCAGAATTTCTTTCCTTTTTAAGGCTGAGTAATAATCTGTAGTATGTCTATACCACATTTTATTTATGCATTCATTCACTGATGGACATTTGGGTCATTTCCACATTTTTGGCTCTTGCAAGTAATGCTGCTAAGAATGTGGGTATAAATATCTGACTGAGTTTCTGCTTTCACTTCTTTGGGGTATATACTCAGAAGTGGAATTGCTGGGTCATGTGGCAATCTTGTAAAATAATTCAATTTTTTAAACTTAAAAATATTTGTAATAATATTGTATGACTCTTATGATACAAAGGTTTAGAACAGGAAAAAGTACCTTATGATGATTAAAGTCAGAAAAGTGCTTACCTTTGAATGGGGAAGGGCTGTCTGGATATGAACCTGAGGGAACTCTCTAGGGTGATGGAAATGCTTGACATCTTGATCTGGAGAGATGTTACACATTATACATAAAAATGCACCCATCTGGACGTTTATGTTTTGCATGCATTGTTATATGTAAATTATACCTAAAATCCTCCATTCTCAAAGGATGTTTAACAGTGATCTTTTCTTTCTTTTTTTTTTTTTGAGACAGAGTCACGCTCTGTTGCCCAGGCTGGAGTGCAGTGGTGTGATCTTGGCTCATTGCAAGCTCTGCCTCCTGGGTTCACACCATTCTCCTGCCTCAGCCTCTGGAGTAGCTGGGACTACAAGCACCTGCCACCACGCCTGGCTAATTTTTTGTATTCTTAGTAGAGACGGGGTTTCACTGTATTAGCCAGGATGGTCTCCATCTCGTGACCTCCTGATCCGCCCACCTCGGCCTCCCAAAGTGTTGGGATTACAGGCGTGAGCCATCATGCCCCGTCTAACAGTGATATTTTTAGGGGGCTTTAACTCAGAAATTTCAGTGCCATGGTAATACAGTCAGCTCTTCATGTTGGTTAGTGCCACATCTGCAGATTCAACAAACTGCAGATAGAAAATATTTGAGAAAAAAACAAAGTGACAATACAACAATAAAAATAATATAAATAAAAGCAATAAAACATAGCAACTACTTACATAGCATTGACCTTATGTTAAGTATTTTGAGTAATCTAGAGATGATTTAAAGTATGCTGGAAGATATATGTAGGTTGTATGCAAATACCATACCATTTTATATAAGGGACTTGAGCATCTGAGGATTTTGATATCCTGGGTGGAGGAAGCCTGAAACCAATCCCTGAGGCTATCAAGGGACAACTATATCTCAATTTAATACGAATATAAATAAAGAGATATGAAATACATTTTATATATTAAAAGAACATTTACCATTACCTAATTAAGTACAGCACATTTTTCAATTCACCAAGTAGCTCCAGGAGGTTTTGGATATCATGCCAGAGTATAAATGCCCTTTTATAGGTAAATGTTTGCTTTTTCCTGTAATTCCATAGAAAAGGAACAAGAAAAGAGAGGTTTCCAGGATATATTTCCAATTTAAACCGCTGAAAAGCTTACATCAATAACAATTGAGGAAAGGTCATAAATGCACACATAAAATTTATTTTTAAAACTGGGTAATCTGTGTTTAAATGAGTCACATTTTCAGTGTGGTTGTATTTTTATTCCACAATTTCAAGTATATATATCCTTGTGGCTGAAAGGGTTTTGTGACCACAAAGCCCATTAGGGTTGCCTGGCAAATAAATATGAAGAAATTACCTGCCCATACTTTTTCAATGAACAGCTTGTCTAACTCACAGTAAGGTCAAAAACAGAAAATTAGCAATAGTTCTTCACTCACTGCTAACCCAGCAAGATCATTTAGTCAGTCTAGAAAAACAGGTGTTATTTTAGCTTAGAATAACATATAACCAGTCCATTTATTTACCTCTCAGCACTAATGTAGGGAAAAAAGTGAGCTAACAGAAGGAGCCATGGTCAAATAATAAAGGAAAAATAAGTTACAGGCTGCCCAATGAAATGATGAGAAGGAGAGTAAACTGAGATTCAACTTGGAAAATTCCATCTAGGAAAAAAGGAATCAGAAAAGATCTTCTGGAGGAGAGAATTAGAGATTACGTGTACAGGGTCTGTCTTGTCCATCAGCTCCTAAGTTCTTGAGGCCAGGAGCAGGGCCTTGTGGTATGTTAGGAAGAAATAGTTAGTGCCATTGAGGCTTGCCTGTGTGTGCCTAAAAGAAATATTCAGTGCCCAGGTAAAATGGCAGGTACAGAAAATAGAAAGCAGGACCAACAAGAAGGCAGAGACCTTTGTGTGTAATGACTGACCAAGAGGCTCGGGTGATGTTCTTGTAATGACACAACACAAAGAAAAGGACCAGGTCTCATAAAAATTAGATTAGTTATGGTATAGAATACATTATTTTGTCTAGTGGGCCTGGTCACATCAGCTGTTTGTACAATCTTACACGGGGACTTTAAGGAGCTCTCATTCTCTCAAAACTGGGCTAAAACATTGGAGAACAGAAACTTCGGAGAACCAGAGTCCTAATTCTTCAAGGCATGTGTTCATACCCATGTCAAGTTAACCCTCTGGTCACAGCCACAGCAGCTCCTGGCTGCTATTTAGGAAACACAACATTGATGCCTAATTACTGCAGCCTTTGCTGTTTATACTTGAGTTCTAAGCTTATTTGCTAATTGAAACACTTGAATTGTAAGCTCGCCTGCTTCCTCTTCTATAAACCCATGGGAATAAAGTGGGCAGATGGAGGTGGGAGAAAACCCACTTTTGTCTTTAAATAGCTTATAACAAGTTAATATTGAATTTTCAGAAAAGAATACTTAGTCCAGTCAGGCTGCTATAACAAAATAGCATAAACTGGGTGGATTTCAAACAACAGAAATTGATTTCTCACAGTTCTGGAGGCTGGGAAGTCCAAGATCAAGGTGCCAGCAGATTCCCAATCTGTTGAGGGCCCCTTTCCTGGTTCAGAGATGATGTCTTCTTGCTGCATCATTACAGAGTAGAAGATTGAGGGTTATCTCCTAGGCCTCATTTGTAAGGGCACTAATCTCATTGATGAGGCCTCTGCCCCCATGACCTAATGACCTCCCAAAGGCCTAGCGTCCTAATACCATCGCCTAGGGTGTTAGGATTTTAATATATGAATTTTGCTGGGACACAAACATTCAGACCATAGCAAATACTCACAAGCTATGTAAGGGTAGAAAGAATCATATTGCAGTGATTGTTGTTCTTTTGCTGAAAACCTCCTTAGAGTGTCACATATTCCTCAGAGGAAAAGCCAAAGTCTTTGTCATGATCTACTCTCCAACCCACCACCTCAGTTCTGGCCTCCTCCTCACCCTTCTCTGACTGGGCTCCAGTCACCTGCCTCCATCCTGTCCTTACAGCAGAGCTGACCGCTGCCCCCTTCCCCGGCCCTCAGACTCAAGGCCTTTGCCCTGGCCCTTTCTCGGCCCGCAGCTGTCTTCCCCACACAGTCACAGGGCTGAGCCTCAATTCCTCCAGAGATTCTCCCAAATTCCTGCTACCTCTACAGTTAGCCCTTCCCCTGCCACCAAATATACAATTTCAGCACCCATCCCAGCCAATGCTTCCTCTCCTTCTTCTATTCTTCATTTAAAAAATCCTTAGCATTTATCACTATACAGCATACATTATTTATTAATCAATATGTTGTCTATTTCTCGGCATCAGAAGTCAACTCCGGTGGGCAGAAGAGCTGCTCTTTCTCCTGATACAGGGGAGGCTCTGAACAAATATTTGTTGAATGCATGTGTGAAAAAACACTCACAAATCTACCACCCAGTCGAAGGATCAGGACAAACCTCCCAAGTGACCCTTCTCTATTCTACCCACTTCCCTGCCCGATCAGAAGTGGTCACAAATCTAAATACGTTTATCTCTCCCCTGCTGTCTTATACTTTGTGTGTTTTACAATATGTTTGTATCTCTAAAAACATACTGTTTGGTTTTGCATATTTCTGACTTTCTATAAATGGAGCAAACTACATGCATTCTTCTGTGACTCAGTTTTTTCATTCAACACAGTGTTTCTAAAACTCATCCATGTTGTGTGTCCATGTTGTGTGTAGCTTGGATCCATTGTTCACCACTGTATAGTATTCTGTTATATGATTACATCACAACTAACTTGGGGATATTTGGACATTCCCAAGTCCACATATCCCTAGTAGTGTTCCTAGTTTTGGCACAAAATGTGTTGCGGTGAACATTCTTATACATGACCCTGTGCAATTGTATATGTTTTTTCAGGTTACATATCTAGGAGCAAACTTGATATGTAGGATGTTCCTAGGTTGGCCTTAGTCTTTACTGGAGAATGTCAAATTATTTCCAAAGAGGTTGTTCCAATTTACATTCCCATAAGAACTGTGTAACTGTTTCAGTTGTTCTACATCCACACAGTAACTTGATGTTATCAGGCTTTTAAAAGTTTTGGGCCCGGGCACGGTGGCTCACACCTGTATTCCCAGCACTTTGGGAGCCCGAGGCAGGTGGATCATAAGGTCCGGAGATCAAGACCATCCTGGCTAACATGGTGAAACCCCATCTCTACTAAAAATACAAAAAATTAGCCAGGCGTGGTGGCGGGCGCCTATGCTACCAGCTACTTGGGAGGCTGAGGCAGGAGAATGGCATAAACCCAGGAGGTGGAGATTGCAGTGAGCCAAGATCAGGCCACTGCACTCTAGCCTGGGCGACAGAGCAAGACTCCGTCACACACACAAAAAAAGTTTTGGTCATCTGTTGCCAGTAAAACAGTCTGGTCATTTCAATTAGTTTCCCTGGTTGCCAATGACCTTGAATTTCTTTTTGGGTTATTTGGATTTGTTCCTCAACAAAGTGCCTTTAGACCGTTTTTTATTGGGTTGGTTGTCTCCTTTTTATTAATTTGTAAACATCCCTTATATATTCTGGATGTAAATAATTTGCCAGTTATATGTTTTGCAATATATTCTCCCAGTTAAAGTATTGGATTTTCGCTTTCTTTATGTTTTCTTTTCATGAACAGAAGTTTTTAATACTACTGTAATTGACTATATTATGTTTCCCTTTATGGCAGGGGTCCCCAGCCCCGAGGGCCACAGACTGGTACTGCTCCATAGCCTGTTAGGAATCAGGCCTCACAGCAGGAGGTGAGTGGTGGGCAAATGGGTGAAGTTTCATCTGTATTTACAGCCATTCCTCATTGCTCACATTACTGCCTGAGCTGTGCCTCCTGTCAGATCAGTGGCAGCATTAATCTCATAGGAGCGCAAACCCTATTGTGAATTGTGCATGAGAGGGATCTAGGTTGTGTGGTCCTTATGAGAATCTAATGCCTGATGATCTGTCTCCCATCACCCCCCGATGGGACCATCTAGTTGTAGGAAAACAAGGTCAGGGCTCCCACTGATTCTACATTACGGTGAGTTGTGTACTTATTTCATTACATATTACAATATAGTAATAATAGAAATAAAGTGCACAATAAATGTAATGCGCTTGTATCATCCAGAAACCATCCTCCCGCCCTGGTCCATGGAAAAATTATCTTCCATAAAACCATTCCCCGGTGCCAGAAAGGTTGGGGACCACTGCTTTATGGTCTATTTTTTTTATATCTTATGAAAAACCTTCTCAATTCAGAAAATATAGATATTTGGTGCTGTCTTCCAATTGTTTTACGGTTCTTCCTTTTACATTTGAGTCTCGAATCCACCGACAGTGTTTCTTTAGGTATCGTATGGTGTAAGGGGTCAAACTTCATATGTCTAACCAGCTGTCCATGCACTATTTGTGGAAATGCCCAGTCTGTCCCCACTCATCTGCATCTGCCAGTTCAACAATGTATCATTCCTATATTTGTGTGGGTCTGTGTCTATTTTGTTTCATTGGTTTCCTTGTCTATTACTTTTTAAACAAATTTTCTACTATGTCAAGAACACTTAACATGAGATCTCCCTGCTTCACAGATATTTAAGTGTGTGACACAGTATCATTACCCACAGGTACAATGTTGTCCAGCAGCTCTCTAGCATTACCCTCTCTTGCATAACTGAAACTTCATGCGCACGGATTAGCAACTCCCCATTTGCTATAGTAGAATGGCAACCATATTCTACTCTCTGTCAGTATTTATTCTTGATTAAAAAATGAACAAACAAAAGTTTTGAAAGGAAGAATACAGAATTACTTCAACACAACGATAATACCTCTCAGGAACCAATGTTTAATGATGACAGGCTAGAAGTATTTTCATTTGCACCCGATGAAGCAAGGATGCTTGTCATTTATTATAATTTAAATTGTTCTGAACGTGCTAAATAATGCATCAATTCAATAACAAGCAGTCAAAACCAGCTGGAAAGAAGGAGGCAATATTCTCTTACTTCCAGATGCTATCACTATATATAAAAAAAAATCATTGAAAACCAAAAGAGAGTTCGGTAAGGTGGTTAGTTGTAAAATTTATATGCAAGAATCAACAAACTTCATTCTACAGAAACAATTTGCATCATGAAAGAAGAAGTTCTGTTTACAAAAACAAGACACGAAATATCTAGGAATCACAATGGTAGCTAATAGCAAACACCTGTTGAAATGGGGACTTTTTTTTTTTTTACACTTATCACTTAATCCTCAAAACAAACTATGGATTGGCATTAACATTATTACAATTATGTTGTAACTGAGAAAACAGAGCTTCAAAAAACATCACCAGCTCGCCAAAGTCATTTCCAGAACACAGGACAGTCAGGATTTGCACCAAAGATTGTGGTCTTAATGGCTAGAGACTGCCGCTCTACCTTTACAAAAAAAAAAAGCTATAGAACTCCACTGAAGTATTACACAAGCACCTGACTCAGTGGAGATATGTCTTGAAGAGGATGGCTGTGTATCATAAAAGGTGTCAGTTCCTACCAAATTATATTTGAATTAAATGCAAACCCAACAAAATGTTGACAGGATTTTAAAAATATAACAACTTTATTGATACATAATTTATATCAGAATTTTTTCCTTAATTCACTAGGTGATTCTAAATTTTGGAATTCTGAATGTGGAAATTCTGATAAAAGGGGGTAACTTGCCATACCTAATACCGGGGTATGCTGGGAAGCCACAGTTATTATTAAAATAATGAGGTAGAAGGATAGACATAGACCAGGGTTCTCAACTGGGGACAACTTTGCTCCTCAAAGACATTTGGCAGTGGCTGGAGGTATTTTTCGTTACAATTGAGGGATGCTCAGTTGTGTGTTACTGACATCTAGAGGATGGAGGCCAGGGATGCTGCTAAGGATCCCACAATAATGCACAGGACAGCCCCCTACTCCCATCTGCCAATGAATAACTAGCTCAAAAATGTCAATAGTGCCAAGGCTAAGAAACTAAAATAGACAAAAGAACAAAAGAAAGTAGTGAATCTAGTATTAGACCTATAGCAATATAAACTAGTATAAAGATATCATTAAATCAATTACATGGAAATTGATGGATTTTAGATAATTAGTGAATGGTTTTTTTAAAATAAAGCTAATCTTAACCTCAGTTGAATGATGAGTGCATAAAATTTTTTTAAAATCTCCACAAGATAAAACAAAGACAAAATGCAAACCACAATCTGGGAAATATATTTGCAACATATATGTCAATCAAAATAATATCTATGATATACAAAGAGTTTTTACAAATCAATAAGGAAAAGACAAACCATCCAGATACAATAAATAGGTAAAGAGATAAAATACACAAACAAGAAATTCAGAACTTAAATATATATATGAAAAATTACACATAAAACGGAATTAAATATAGTAATGACAATGCAAATTAAAGTGAGATATAATTTTGGGAAGAAATAAAACTGAAAGCCTGCAATGACGGAAGGCACAGGCTTTTGAGTTCAATATCCTAGGAACAAATCTTACAGTGTCCTCTCTCACTAGCAGTCATATCTATTTCCAGCAACGTAAGCCTTCTCTTCTCCAATCTCACAGGAAATCTACAAAGGGCATCTACCAAAGGTGTGGTTACATAATGAATAGTCTGAATTTATGTTGCCCACATGCTGGATAAACAGCTTTCCTTTCCTAGACTGACCTTGTTTGACTGTATAAATCTGTACAAATTCAATCTTCCTGGTGAAAATTCACTAGAGGCAATATCAGGAAATTTTATTAGCTGTAATGATTTATTTAGGCCTCTAGAGTGCCATTTATTTCCCAGTAGAAAAATAGTTTAGAGTATTTCAGTATTTCATTATTCACTGATTTCCTTCTAAAGTCCATTAAAAGTTTAAGTAAAAAAAAATATCTACTGATCTGCCAACATCCTTAATGGCTTGGACAGTACTTATGAATATTTCTGAAGATGTAGTATTTGTGCATAACCATAATATCCTAAAAGAGCTTTACTATATTAGAAAAAAATCTTTCTCCATTTGCTATCCTTAAATTACCTAAAATCCATGATTTGGTAGGGTACTTGAATATATCCATCGTTATTTATCATACCTACGGGAATTGTGATTTCTAGGCAGCTTGAGGTCAATTGAAACCCCAAACCTCAGTGTAGATTTACCCAGTGCTCCCTGGGTCCGCAGACATCATTTATGTGGGGCTGAAGTTGCCTAAGGGGCCAGTACACAGAGGACACTCACATATCATGGGCAGCCACTTGAACTTGCCATCCAAAGCTATTCTCCTCCAGTCTCCACAGCACATCACATCTTGAGATAGCTCAACCATGGTCACCCTTGACTTGCTTAGGTCCCCATCAGTCACAGGCATCCACAGGAAGAAAGACAGGTCTCTGGGGTCTGTTCTTTCTGACTCTAGGGATCTTGCTGATGCCTGTGTGCTGTGTGGAAGCATGACTTAGGAACAAAAGCACTTGGGAAAGAAAAGACTCTCCTTGCAAAGAACTGTCAAGGAAGTAATTCTTTAGAAAAACTGGTCCTTTAAGTAAAACACCCAACAGGTATTTATTTATATAAATGTATGGGGTACAAGTGTAATTTTGTCACATGCATAGATTCCTCAGTAGTGAAGTCAAGGCTTTTAGAGTATCTATCACCTGAATAACAAACATTGTGCACATTAAGGAATTTCTCACTGTCCACCTCCTGCACCCTTGCTCTTACAAGTTCCCGTTTTCTATCATTCCACACGCTATGTCCATGTGTACACATTATTTAGCTCCCACTTCTAAGCAAATCCAGTATTTGTCTTTCTGTGTCTGACTTGTTTCACTTAAGATAATGGCCTCCAGTTCCATACATGTTGCTGCAAAAGCAGCCTCCAGAGTAGTTGGGACTAGCCTCAGCCTCCAGAGTAGTTGGAACTACAGGCACCTGACACCATGCCTGGCTAATTTTTTTTTTTTTTTTTTTTTTTTTTTGTATTTTTAGTAGAGACGGGGTTTCACTGTCTTAGCTAGGATGGTCTTGATCTTCTGACCTCGTGGCCTGCCTCGACCTCCCAAAGTACTGGGATTACAGGCGTGAGCCACCACAGCTGGCCAATTTCATTCTTTTTAATGACTGAACATTATTTCACTGTGTATATACACCACATTTTCTTTATCCAGTCATCCCCAACAGGTATTTAAACACCAGATTGCCACCAGGTTTACATTAGTCTTTTAATGTCAATCACAGTCACAAAAATGAGGCTATGTCTTTAGTGAACAGCTCTGCAAATGTTAAGGGTAAAGGTACTCCTCTTAGGGAACTAATTTAGAGGACGTGCTCAAGATCTTCCACGGGTCTCCCAGCTTCCTTGGGATATGTTCCACGTTCCTCACCATGGCTTTCTAGGTTGGTTGCTTTGCTCCCTCACGTCATTACCTCTCACTTTCTGCCTTGCACTCTGGCTCTGGCCACGTTGCTGTTTTTCAGATAAGCCAAAGAGGCTCCTATCTCAAGCAGACTTTGCCGACTGGACAAATGAGCATGAGTTTGAAAGCCTGAGAAACAAGGACTTGCAGAGAAACAGTAGTTCCTGTGTCTTCCTGTCTGGACCCCAGAGAGGATAACAAAAGAGATTCCAAGAATGATTGGGTAGTGGAATTCCCCAAGGGCCCTGGAGACACACGGCAGAGTTGCTCAGCTCTTCTCTCACCTTTCTTTTGCTCAGTCAGGAACATTATTTCCTCCCTACTACACTCCCTAGTCTCATATTCCCCCATCCCCCACACACCTGGCAACACTCACCAATGGCCCACCCAGCAACCCTGGTATTCAATCAGTATCTATCTATCTGTATCAGAATTCCCTCCTGAGCATGAAATCTTCCCCTTTGGTGCTGTCCTCCAGTCCCGCCCTCACTGCACTATTTTTTTCCCCAACTTTCTTTTTTTTGAAAAAAAATTTTCACAGCACGGTCTTGCTATGTTGCCTGGGCTGGTCTAGAGCACCTGGGCTCAAGTAATCCTCCGCATCAGCCTCCCGAGGTAGCTGGAACCACCCTGTGCCTAGCTTCAAGCATCTTTTGAGTAGTCTCTATTTGCTTAGTGAGCTATGAAGATGTCTGAATATGCCCACACATTCAGGACTTCATCAGAATGGGAGGCGCCACAGGACCTTTTTTTCACAATATCTCAAAAAATATATATATCAGCTGCAGTTATATAAAGGTAGGCTACATCCTGGACCTCTAAAATGGCAATGTCTTCTCAAATGCCGCTACTTAGTAAAAGGAATCAAAAAAGGAAAGACATAAAATTCCTGAGAATCTATGGAGACAGCTTGGTCATTGTGAGCTATGCTAAAAAAGAAGAAAAAAACCCTAATAATTTGTGCCAACTGTTTCTTTTGTTCCATACCTAAGATAGCTGGGTGATCAATCTCTGTTTCTCAGCTTTGGCTGCGTATTGGAATGACCTGAAGATCTGTAAAGAAAACACTGACGCCTGGGACCTATTCCCAGGGATGCTGGTGAAATTGGGCTGGACGGTGGGCTGGGATTTTTAAAGCTTCCCAAGAGAGTCTGGTGTATATCTTTATATCATCAGCTGGTGTAATGTTTGATTAAATTATACACCTATATTAAAAGTGTAAGTGGTAAATATGTTTCAGAACACACAGACATACTGAGTCACTGTGGAATCACCATGCTGCAGACACCTGTTGATGTTTTATAAGGAGAGTGACGAATATCTGAGAATCCAGCCATTCTTACATCCTCAATTGAGGATGTTAAGGAGGTTTCTTCTTTATTCTTAAAAATATGCCTATTGGACAGCAGGGCATAGGACTGGGGGGGAGAATGGGGAAAATTATTGAGTAATGAGAAAGAATCACATCTTGGGCATCAAGCAGTTTCTCACCAGAGTCTTTTCTCTTCTTAAATATTATATTTTTTCCCCTCAGCATTAAAAACTATGGTATTTTATCCCAGAAGTGAGTGGTTCAGTCTGTTCAAGAAAATAAATCTATTGCTAAGATCATTCATTGGAAATAATGGAACAGACATCATCGGGGTATTGAACATGCTTTTTTCTTCTTCAACATGAATACACTTCCCTTCAGAACTGGAGTTCTTTTCTTCATACAGCATGCTAAACACATATTCCGTGGCCACGATACTGTCATATTGAAACTTTCACAATCTTTCTCAACACCATGTCAGGATCAGAAGGCATTTTGTAGACCAACTGTTCTTTGTGCATTCAGCCATGCATGAACTGGCATTCTGGTGCCACATTTTTCAGTTGTGTCCTCACAGCCTCTTTGCTGCAAACACAGCTGGTGTTGCCTGTACTGATCCCAGTATACCTCTTCCAGTTTATCTTATGGCTCACACACCAACCATTGAGCTGGGTGGAAATCTTTGCTCCTTTTGGCATGGGCTTTCTACAATACAGAGGACAAAAAGTCATCGAACACTTCTGCCTCGTACTACTTTACATATCAATGGTTTTGTTACAACTGTATAAGCCTGTTGGCGTGCACAAGTGATAGTAATTCCACATGGTATACTAGTGATATGATGCAACATCCAACAGCTTCATCTGAAAAGGCATTTAAGGCATTTAACCGATAGCTTATTTTGTTTACTCAAAAATATTTGTCACTGACTTTGAGACTGGTTTTACAAGCTCCTTTGTGATACCGTGACTTGCACCTGTTTTTGCCATAAGGGCTGCAACACTGAATGATGCCTGTGTACTCTTGAACTCATCTCCTATTTATAAACCTCATGCTGGAAGGTATTATTTTCTGCTTGTTTAAAAATAATACACTTAGGCCGGGCGCAGTGCCTCACGCCTGTAATCCCCGCACTTTGGGAGGCCGAGGCAGGCGGATCATGAGGTCAGGAGATGGAGACCATCCCGGCTAACATGGTGAAGCCCCGTCTCTACTAAAAATACAAAAATTAGCTCGGCGTGGTGGCAGGCGCCTGTAGTCCCAGCTACTCGGGAGGCCGAGGCAGGAGAATGGCGTGAACCCGGGAGGCGGAGCTTACAGTGAGCCAAGATCGGCCACTGCGCTCCAGCCTGGGCGACAGAGCAAGACTCTGTCTCAAAAATAAATAAATAAATAAATAAATACAGTTAATAAAGAGGCCACCACATTTTGCTTAAATATGTCATGAGAATGTCAAAAATTTGCCACTACTGCTGGAGAAATGTTTACACACTACAGACCTGAAGGAAGATGGAAAAGGTTTTGCGGTTCAGTTGGCTTCTCTCATGCTTTCAGATTCACTCGAGCCAAGGTTGGGCTTTGGTTTTGCTTCTGTGCCTGGTACTTACACTGCTGTTGTCGTCTCTGATTTCCCCTCTCAGTGAACAACTTAGGAGCCACTGATTCTTTCTAGTGAATGGGAGATGTAACAAACACAGGAAACAAACACGGGAGTAACAAGACATTGTGCAAATTAACAAGCTCAATTGAAGAATAAACCCACAAAAGGTTTGAGAACACATTAGCTGAGAGGCTTGCTACTAATTAAAATGCTTGCTGAGGCCAAAGGATGGATTCCATCCTCAGAGCACATTATTAAGAGGGAAGCAGGAGTTCCAAGGAAATGATAGTAAATGTTACATTTCCTATTTGTCAAGTGCATGCAAACAACATTGTTACATTCCTTCATTCCTCTGAAACTTCCAAGCTAAATGCTCACCTCTTGATGGAACCCTCTCTGTGAAGTGTGGGACAGTGAACCCCGCAAGGCTGGGGGCCATGTATACTTTCTTCTTTTGAACTCTGCTGCCAAACATGGGACCTCGACATGAGCAACTCTATAAATACTTGAAGTAATGAGCACACACACCATTAGCAGCCTGAGATACAGGAAGTGTTCATGATTTCTTTTTATCACCACTTGCCACTCTCAGGTCCTTAGTGCATATTAAGAAGGAGCTGCAAACAAATCACCTTTTCCTGCCTACTCAAAGTGCACAGGGGATAATAGTAACACTTGAGCCAAGGATGACAAATCATTTTTGTGTGTCAACAACAATTAACTGGTTGTGACTGCCCGGATCATGGGAGTGAGAAGGATTCTGAGGTCACATTTGATTTCAGTGGGAAGAGGATGTTGATCAATTAGTCGCAGGGCCATTGGTTGGGAGTAAAAAATGACATTACATTGGCTATGCGTTTTCCATTCCCGTCATTAGTGAGTTATTTTGACGGTAAAAAGCTAAACACTTTACATGCTGATGGTGGAATGGAAGGTGCCAGCAATAAGGTGGAGGAGTGATTGAAGATATCAGCCTTTTGATGGATTCTCCAAAAATCCCAAGGCTTTACCTGCCTCCAGTCTGCTCCATACAGGGTATTAGATGAGGCTTTGGGGACAATAACAATCAGGCCAATGGTTCCCTTATCTGGATGAACATCAGAAATACCTGTGAAATTTTATAAAATCAATTCCTCAACTGAGATCTATTGGATCACATGATCAGGAGCAGTATTTGGGGTTTGTTTGTTTTTTAATTCTTTTATTACTCAGATGCACATACAAATTTGAGAAACAGTGATAGACGTCTACTGGGGGAACTGAAATCTGAATCGTTCCCAGTAAGATCACTAGGAAGCTGTTTGTCAAAGCCACTCCTTAGGGATTCTATGCAGCAATGCTAGGTAGTGTATTTCATGACTCTGATATCCAGATATCTGGTTGTCTGTCTTTTTGTGATGTTAGTAGCCAATGATAATCATTGCCTAGATACTATAATTCTTTAAGGTTTGAAAATAATGGTATCCTAATTATATAATTGCTATTTCATGTATTAGCTAGAATATTTCTATAAAGAGGAATTTGCCTCTCTAATTACTATTACTTGCCTCTTTAATAACTAATTACTGTGATGTACAATTCATATAGGAAAGGCAGGAACAATGATTTACCATTAATTTGCCAATTCTCAAAGCAATGAGTTTATCATCCTCCAAAGGTGATGTTTTGATTTCTAGCATCGTTTTGAACTCATGAGTAAACAAATTTTTAAATGTTTGCATCTACGGCCATTGCCATATGACTACTGTTTACTGATGCTCATAGTGTCCCATCTGCAATACGTATGAGCCTCTTTAAGTCAACTCCTTAGTCTCTTTAACGTGACCCTGTAATCCTTGACGGTTTCTTTGCTTTCAGGTCAGACAAGATGTGCTGGCCTCGTCTTCAACCTGAAGTCAGCCATTTCTCCAAGATGCTTTGGTTATTTTTATTGGGAAATGGCAAGTGGAGGTCACAATGTGGGTGCTAGGGTGCTCATCACTACTGGACTGGTTATTGTTTCTAGGCCTTTAAATATGCCTTTCCAAAAGCTTTTATTTTAGAAAAGAAAAAATAGATTATGAGTTCCCATTGGAATTCCACTTCAGTACTAAAGGATTTTATGTAATCTCATTAACCTTGCATCTGTATATCCTTTCTTTTTCCTTGCCAGAAGTACTGGTTCTCAATGACATCAACTTAATTTTGATTTGTTTTATCCTACAGTGGTCTCAAAATAACAACACAGGCATCAGTCTCAAAATGGCAATATCAACACCAGCAACAACAATGCAAATACTGAAAAGAGTGTATGTGGTTTTCCTCACAGGTCTTTTACCCTTCAGGTTTTCCCACTGGGGAAATAAGTCAAATGACCTATAAAATCACTTGCAGTGGTTTATCTTTATGTGATTATGCAAATCAGCCAGATACACACTGAAGTTCATTTATTTCATATAGAGTCCAATATTTAGGGATTGCTTTTCTTTTCTTTTCTTTTTTTTTTTTTTGAGACGGAGTCTCGCTCTGTCACCCAGGCTGGAGTGCAGTGGCGCGATCTCTGCTCATTGCAAGCTCTGCCTCCTGGGTTCACACCATTCTCCTCCCTCAGCCTTCCAAGTAGCTGGGACTAGAGGTGCCTGCCACTATGCTCAGCTAAATTTTTTTGTATTTTTCGTAGAGACGGGGTTTCACTGTGTCAGCCAGGGTGGTCTCGATTTCCTGACCTCATGATCCGCCCACCTCGGCCTCCCAAAGTGCTGGGATTACAGGTGTGAGCCACCGCGCCTGGCCAAGGATTGTTTTTCTATTAGTTTATTTTGTTATATAATCATGTAAAATACCTACATGTTTCCAAAATGAAATTTACAAAACAAAGTAGATTCAGAAAAGTCAGGCTTTCTCTGTCCTTTCCCACCTTATTTCTCTCCACACCATTGGTAATTTTTTTTTTATTTGAAAATGTTACTTTCATTTTCTAAATGCAGGTAAT
>NW_016805132.1:967111-1002487 GCF_001698545.2 Rhinopithecus bieti | reverse complement strand
AATTATATATATATATATATATATATATATATATATATATATATTCCTTTTCTTGTTAATATGTTTTGGAAAATCAAGCCACAAATTGAAAATATAAAAGGCATATTATTTAGGTAAAATATATAAAAATTATGTATATATAATGTTGAGTTCAATATTTAGGGATATATATATACACACACACATACATATAAATATTTTTGACCAAGTGTGATGGGCCATTCCTGTAATCCCAGTACTTTGGGAGGCCAAGGTAGGAGGATTCCTTAGGTCAAGAGTTTGGGACCAACCTGGGCAACATAGAGAGATCCAGTCTTTACAAAAAAGTTAAAAATAAAAAAGCCAGATGTGTGGACATGGTGGCATGTTCCAGTAGTCCTAGCTACCTAGGAGGCTGAGATGGGAGGATCATCTGAGCCCAGGTGTTCAAAGTTGCAGTGAGCTATTGAGAGGTGAAGCCAGCTGGGCTTCTGGGTCAAGTGGGGACTTGGAGAACTTTTCTGTCTAGCTAGAGGATTGTAAATGCACCAATCAGTGCTCTGTAAAAACGCACCAATCAGCACTCCGTGTCTAGCTAAAGGTTTGTAAATGCACCAATCAGCACTCTGTAAAAATGCACCAATCAGGCCGGGCGAGGTGGCTCACGCTTGTAATCCCAGCATTTTGGGAGGCTGAGATGGGTGGATCACAAGGTCAGGAGATCGAGACCGTCCCGGCTAACACAGTGAAACCCGTCTCTACTAAAAATATAAAAAAAATTAGCAGGGCGTGGTGGCAGGCACCTGTAGTCCCAGCTACTCAGAAGGCTGAGGCAGGAGAATGGCGTGAACCCAGGAGGCGGAGCTGGCAGTGAGCCGAGATCAAGCCACTGCACTCCAGCCAGGGCGGCAGAGCGAGACTCCGTCTAAAATTTAAAAAAAAAAAAAAATGCACCAATCAGCACTCTGTGTCTAGCTAAAGGTTTCAGCACTCTGTAAAAATGGACCAACCAGCACTCTGTAAAGTGGACCAATCAGTACTCTGTAAAATGGACCAATCAGCAGGATGTGGGTGGGGCCAAATAAGGGAATAAAAGCTGGCCACCGGTGCCAGCAGTGGAAACCTGGTTGGATCCCCTTCCACACTGTGGAAGCTTTGTTCTTTCACTCTTCACAATAAATCTTGCTGCTGCTCACTCTTTGGATTCGCACTACCTTTATGAGCTGGAACATTCACCGTGAGAGTCTGCGGCTTCATTCCTGAAGTCAGCAAGACCTCGAACCCACTGGGAGGAACAAACAACTCCAGATACCCCACCTTTAAGAGCTGTAACATTCACTGCGAAGGTCCGCGGCTTCACTCCTGAAGTCAGTGAGACCAGGAGCCCACCGGAAGGAAGGAACTCTGGACACATCTGAACATCTGAAGGAACAAACTACAGACACACCACCTTTAACAACTGTAACACTCACCGTGAGGGTCCGCGGCTTCGTTCTTGAAGTCAGCGAGACAAGAACCCACTGGAAGGAACCAATTCCGGACACAGTATGATCATGTCACTGCATTCCAGCCTGGGTGACAGAGCGGGGTCCTGTCTCTGAAAAATAAAATGAAAGCATAAATTTCTACAGCAAATATTACCATTTAACAGCACAGGCACACAGTGCCATGGCAGGGAGAGCCTCCAAAAGTCAATTTGAATAGGGCACCTGGACAATGAATTCTGCAGTCATCCTATCAAGATATAAATGATGACGGGTAGAAAAAATGAGACGCTGTGGGTTTTCACTCTGATTTATTGACTGTTGACCAAAGCAGTGAGAGAGACAATAGATATATAGATATATGTTTTGGAGCATCACCGTTCATTTAATTCCGTTGTTTAGAACCCAGATGCTTCCCTATGATGCTGCTATGACATATTGGCAGCAGATTCTTTCCCAAAGGGATCCACAAACTTCCCCCCAAGTAGAGTTTCACTCCCCTAGTTTCTCTACCTTACTACTATTACTTCATTTGCACATCATTCCCCCATCCCTCATTTTACCTGCATTGTCACTAAAGTGGTTCATTGCCATGGCAACTAGAAATCGTGAACCCGCATTTTAGGTTCAGTAAAACCCTGTACTCTCTTTGGTCAGATTCCAGGTGTTTTTTTGGTTCTTATCACTCTTGTGGTCCACAATGTTTAAAACATTCACCTTTTTGCAGTACCACTGACACTGGAGCCAGACTGCTTGGGTCTGCCCCCTGTTTCTGCCATAAACCAACGGTCTGATCTTTGGCTAGTTACTTAATCTCTCTGTGTCTCAAGTGCCTTATCTGCATATACCTCATAAGGTTGTCATGAAAACTCAATCAGAAAATGCCCGGCCGGGCACAGTGGCTCACACCTGCAATCCCTCCACTTTGGGAGACTGAGACGGGTGGATCACGAGGTCAGAAGATTGAGACCATCCTGGCTAACAAGGTGAAACCCCATCTCTACTAAAAATACAAAAAAAAAAAAAAAAAAAAAAAAATTAGCCAGGCGTGGTGGCAGGGGCCTGTAGTCCCAGCTACTTGGGAGGCTGAGGCAGGAGAATGGAATGAACCCGGAAGGCAGAACTTGCAGTGAGCCGAGATTGCACCACTGCACTCCAGCCTGGGGGACAGAGTGAGACTAACTCTCAAAAAAAAAAATTGTCCAAAGCTCTTAGAATTGTAGCTGACACGGTCCTATATCTAGAAAACCCCATTGTCTCAGCCCAAAAGCTTCTTAAGCTGATAAGCAACTTCAGCAAAGTCTCAGGATACAAAATCAATGTGCAAAAACCACTAACATTCCTACACAACAATAGACAAGCAGAGAGCCAAATTCATGAGTGAACTTTCATTGACGATTGCAACAAAGAGAATAAAATACATAGGAATATAGCTAACAAGGGAAGTGAAGACCTCTTCAAGGAGAACTACCAACCACTGCTCACGGAAATCAGAGAGGACACAAACAACTGGAAAAACATTCCATGCTCATAGATAGGAAGAATCAATACCATGAAAATGGCCATACTGCGCAAAGTAGTATATAAATACTATTTCCATCAAACTGCCATTGACATTCTTCACAGAACTAGAAAAAAACTATTTTAAAATTCATATGGGCCTGGGTGTGGTGGCTCACACCTGTAATCCCAGCACTTTGGGAGGCCAAGGTGGGTGGATCACCTGAGGTCAGGAGTTCGAGACCAGTCTGGCCAACATGGTGAAACACCGTCTGTACTAAAAATAGAAAAGTTAGCTGGGCATGGTGGTGTGCATCTCTAATCCCAGCTACTTGGGAGGCAGGGTCAGAAGAATCAGTTGAACCTGGGAGGTAGAGGTTGCAGTGAGCCAAGATCACGCCACTGTACTCCAGCCCGGGGCTGGAGTCTCTGTCTCAAAATAAATAAATAAATAAATAATAAAATAAAACTCACATGAAACCAAAAAAGAGCCTGTATAGCCAAAGCAATTCTAAGCAAAAAGAACAAAGCTGGAGGCATCATGCTACCCAGCTTCAAACTATAGTACAGGGCTACAGTAACCAAAACAGCACGGTCATAGTACGAAAACAGACATATAGACCAATGAAACAGAATGGAGAACTCAGAAATAAGACCACACATCTACAACCTCCTGATCTTTGGCAAACCTGACAAAAACAAGGAATGGGGAAATCATTCTCTATTTTAAAAACGGTGCTGGGAGAACTGGCTAGCCATACACAGAAAATCGAAACTGGACCCCTTCCTTACACCTTATACAAAAATTAACTCAAGATGGATTAAAGACTTAAATGTAAAACCTCAAACTATAAAAACCCTAGAAGAAAATCTAGGCAATACCATTCAGGACAGAGGCAAGGGCAAAGATTTCATGATGAAAATACCGAAAGCAATTGCAACAAAAGCAAAAACTGACAAAGGGGATCTAATTAAACTAAGGAGCTTTGGCACAGCAAAAGAAACTATCATCAGAATGAACAGGCAACCTACAAAATGTGAGAAAATTTTTGCAACCTATCCATCTGATAAAGTTCTAATATCCAGAGTCTACAAGGAACTGAAACAAATTTACAAGAAAAAAACAACCCCATTAAAAAGTGGGCAAAAGACCTGAACAGACGCTTCTCAAAAGAAGACTTTTATGTGCCAACAAACACGAAAAAAAGCTCAACATCACTGATTATTAGAGAAATGGAAATAAAAACCACAACAAGATACCACCTCACACCAGTCAGAATGGCTATTTTTTATTAAAAGTCAAGAAATACCAGATGCTGGTGAGGTTGCGGAGAGATAGGAACACTTTTACACTGGGTGGGAATGTAAATTGGCTCAACCATTGTGGAAGACAGTGTGGCGATTCCTCAAAGAGCTAGAACCAGAAATATTATTTGACTCAGCAATCCCACTACTGGATATATACCCAAAGGAACATAAATCATTCTATTATAAAGATACATGCACACATATGCTCATTGCAGCACTATCCACAATAGCAAAGACATGGAATCAACCCAAATGCCCATCAGTGATAGACTGGATAAAGAAAATGTGGTACATATACATCATGGAATACTACACAGCCATAAAAAGGAATGAAATCATGTCCTTTGCAGGGACATGGGTGGAGATGGAAGCCATTATCCTCAGCAAACTAATGTGGAAACAGAAAACCAAACACAGCATATTCTCACTCATCAGTGGGAGCTGAACAATGAGAACACATGACACAGGGAGGGGAAGAACACATACCGGGGCGTATCGGTGGGAGGGCGGTAGGAGGAGAGAGCATGAGGAAAATTAGCTAATGCATGCTGGGCTTAATATTTGGGTGATGGGTTACTAGGTGCAGCAAGCTACCACGGCACATGTTTACCTATGTAACAAACCGCACATCCTGCACATGTACCCCAGAACTTAAAATAAAATAAAATAAAACAAGAAGACTAACTAAATGAAGGAATATATCATGATTACGAATTGAAAGGGTCAATATTGTAAGCATGTTAACTTGTCCTAAACAAGCTATATGGAAATAGGAAAGGGAAAGAATAACAATTTTGAAAAAATATTTTAAAATTGGAAGGACTTGTATTGTCAGATCTAGATATTAATTATAAAGATACAGTAATTAAAACTATATACTGTTGACACAAAGGTAAACCAAAAGATCAATGAAACAGAAGAGTCCATAAGCAGACCCACAGATATACAAGCCATCTTGTTATGCCCAGACCGTTTATTCCCCGAAGAAGACCACCAGAGTCCAGAGTCAAAGCCAAGCGGCAAGGATCTTTAATGCAAGTTCGAACTTGGTCCCTCCGTTCTACAACATACAAGAGGGCCTGGAACAATGCGTGCGCTTGCTTTTTATAGCTCGAGGTAAACAGGACTTTTCAGGTTACAGAGGAACAAGGCATTTCTCTAGGCTACCGCATTACAATTGGTTTACCTTTTAAATTATGCTTTTAGCAGCTTTCTTATTGGTTCCTGCGCTTTTACAAACAGTTGTAACCTTATCGGAGATTTTCCAGGTGTTGTTTTTCTTTGAAATATATGGAGGAATGTGTTTGTGTCGGGCTCAGGAAGTGGAGGCATTGCTCAAGGCTGTAATGTGTTTGTGTCAGGCCCAGGAAGTGGAGGCATATGGGGGGATGTGATGTGCTCAAGGCTGTGATGTGTTTGTGTTCTTTCAATCTTATTTATGTTAAAGTACCAATACAATTCAGTGACAGAATAAATGATCTTTTCAACAAGTGGATCCACTAGATATGCAATTGAAATGGGTCTTCACCCTGCCTCATACCATACACAAACATTAATTGCTTGGTTCTAAAAATAAAACGCTGGAGCTTTTATAAGATAACATGGGAAAATATCTGCATGAATTTAAGTGGTAAAATTATTTCTTAATCAGAACATAAAACTCTATTCATCAAGGGAAAGTTTGATAAATCAAACTTAAAATGGATTAGAATTAAGAATTTTTATCCATCAAAAGATACTATTAAGAGAGTGAAAGGGCAAAAGGCAAGATACAGACAGGGAGAAAATATTTGCAAGACATATATCCAACAAAGGAGTCACATTCGTAATATACAAAGAATTCCTACCAATCAATAAGAAAAAGATGGAAAGAGAAACCAATAATGGGCATAAATGGTTAATAACGACTTTACTAAGAAGGACATGTAAATGTCCTGTAAAAATATGCTGGAGATCATTTGTCAAAATATGCTGTAGATCATTTGTCATCAAAGAAACAAATTAAAACCAAAATGAGATATCACTACACACTCACAAGAATGGCTAAAATTAAAAGGATTGTCAATATCAAATGTGGTGAGAATGTGGGACAAAAAGAACCCCTCAGAACACTGATGGGAGCGTAAATGACTACACCCATCTGGAGAGCTTCTGGACAGTACCTACTAAAGGGGAATATGTACATGCTTCATAAATCTGCAATTCCATCCCTAGGTTTATACTGAAATTAAATGCAACCGGGCGCAGTGGCTCACACCTGTAATCCCAGCACTTTGGGAGGCCAAGACAGGTGGATCATGAGGTCAGGAGATCAAGACCATCCTGGCTACCGCGATGAAACCCCGTCCCTACTAAATATGCAAAATATTAGCCAGGTGTGGTGGCGGGCGCCTGTAGTCCTAGCTACTCAGGAGGCCGAGGCAGGAGAATGGTGTGAACCCCGGGGGCAGAGCTTGCAGTGAGCAGAGATCGGGTCACTGCACTCCAGCCTGGGTGACAGAGAGAGACTCTGTCTCAAAAAAAAAATAATAATAATAATAATAAATTAAATGCGTGCCAAATATACATTTAAAATGTTCATACATGCTAAAATGTTCACAGAAACATTATTTCCTATAGCCTCCAAGGTTATATAGCTTGTATGTTTTTTTTTAAACTTAGCTATCTATAACTATCTATATCTACAGTTACAGTCATCAACTATAGAATGCATAAAGAAGTTGTCATGCAAAAAATTATATAAAGCAATAGAAAGATCAAACTATTATTATTTGCAACAATCTTAGAATATTGAACAAACTGAGAATGAATAAATATTATTATATGATTCCATCTATGTCAAGTTAAAAAATGAGCAAAACTAATTTACAGTGATAGAAGTCAGATTAGCGGTTACGTTTGGGTGAGTAAGGATTGAGAAGGAGCACAAAGGAGACTTCTGTGATGTCTTTTTTGTTTTGTTTTGTTTTTTCGTGAGACGGAGTCTCGCTCACGCCTAGGCTGGAATGCAGTGGTGTGATCTCGGCTCACTGCAAGCTCCGCCTGCCAGGTTCACAACCATTCTCCTGCCTCAGCCTCCGGAGTAGCTGGGACTACAGGCGCCCACCACCATGCCCCGCTAATTTTTTGTATTTTTACAAAAAAATTTTGTAAAATTTTGTATTTTACAAAAAAATCACAGGCGCTGGCCTGTGATGCCATTAATGTTCTTGTTTTTTAAAAAAATTACATGGGTATGTTCATTTTATTTTATTTATTTATTTATTTTTTGAGATGGAGTCTCGCTCTGTCACCCAGGCTGGAGTGCAGTGGCATGGCGCGATCTCTCTTCACTGCAAGCTCCGCCCCCCGGGATCACGCCATTCTCCTGCCTCAGCCTCTCGTGTAGCTGGAACTAGAGGCACCCGTCACCACGCCCGGCTAATTTTTTTATTTTTTATTTTTGTATTTTTAGTAGAGACGGGGTTTCATCATGTTAGCCAGGATGGTCTGGATCTCCTGACCTCGTGATCCATCCCTCTTGGCCTCCCAAAGTGCTAAATTAACTGAAAATTTAGCACTTTAGAAAATTTAGCATTTTAGAAAATTAACTGTGGCCAGGCACGGTGGCTCACGCCTGTAATTCCAGCACTTTGGGAGGTCAAGGCGGATGGATCACGAGGTCAGGAGATGGAGACCACCCTGGCTAACCTGGCGAAACCCCGTCTCTACTAAAAATACAAAAAATTAGCCAGGCGTGGTGGCGGGCGCCTGTAGTCCAGCTACTCGGGAGGCTGAGGCAGGAGAATGGCGTGGACCCAAGAGTTGGAGCTTGCAGTGAGTGGAGATCACATCACTGCACTCCAGCCTGGGCGACAGAGCGAAACTCCGTCTCAAAAAAAAAAAAAAAAGATGGAGCTGTACACTTACGATTTGTGCACTTTCTTGTATGTATATTACACTTCAATAAAAAGAAGTTTAAATTAAATTGTGGCAGCCCGTCTCCTAAGGGGCTTCCTTGCTAGAAATTAGCCTGGATTACACCGAGTATATCAGTGTCTTACGTTTTCCAGCGCTCACTGTTTTTGCTCACTTGTGATTCACCCACTGTCCTCATTTATCCTCCTATCCTCCTCAGTGGGGTAGGAGCCTATCCTGTTGCCAATGGTGTAAATAGAAAAGAGAATATGAAGTATTAGAATTAAAGATGTAGGGAACCTCTGGAAACGTGAGTTACTCAGGTGACAAATGTAGAGATGGCAGGATTTTGCTCTGTTCAATGCAAGAATTTTCAGCACCCCAAAGATTTATTACTCATGGATTTTTTCCATAGTTACACTAAAAAATGCAAATGCATCCTTTTGCTATGAGGAGTGATCTAAATTTAACATGAAGAGTTGTTATAGAAACTAATCACATTAGATGTTGTCCTAGAAAGTACTAATTAAGGTAATTATTCAGTCCTATGGAATTCAAGTTACCACATCTCTTTTTAGCTTTTTATTTACTCCATAACACTCTCTGTACATACAAACCAATGTGATATTTTGGTATGTTGGTATCTGGTATGTTTATATAAATTGAAATAAATGACTCGAGAAATTCTACTTTAAAACATCATGTTTGTTGCTTGACTAAAATGCCTTTGTCACTTTCTAAAAACAAAACTGACCAGTTAATTGTGTGAAATTGGTTTGTAGGCAGAGCTTAAATGTTTCCCTTGTATGCTTTCAGTTGCTAGTCAACCAAGGGGAAAGTTCAATTTCTGGAGAGAAATGTCTATTGATTACTACACCAACAGCCATTACATTGAAGCCGAGGCCAGTGAGTAAGATGGTGAGTTCCTATGTAACCTGAGAACAGATAGCTGAAGAACGCCCACGGCACGTGCCCCCTGTGCTCTCACACTCAAAACATTGTGAGGCTAGAGTTTCTCCATCCTGGTGCTCCTCTTCTCCGTTCCACAGGTACTGTCCCTGTCCCACCTGAAACGTGACAGAAACATACATGGTAAACCAGCAAAGAGTTCAGGATATCTGAATCTTCTTTCTTTACTGGTTGTAATTCATGCATTTGGAGAATGCTATGAGGTTTGTCCTTTATGTTTTATATAACCCAATGTACACTTACTCCAAGAGCATTAGCCAATAATCAGGAGAGGGTTTTTTAAAAAATGATATTCTACCTTAATACTTGTTGTCGTTGCTAAATTTCAAAATTGTTTATAAATCAGAATTTTAATCCGAGTGAGATCTTAGAAACCAAAAATTTCCCTGCAAGAAGCATAGAGGTTTGATTCATCAAAAATGTGTGAAATGTAGAGGTTTGTTGGTTACTAAGCAGTCGCTGGATGACACAATATGCTCATTCTTCCACTAGAGGGCACTGTAATAAATCTATTAAAGTCAACTAAGGCTTTCCACAATAAAAAGACAAATCAAACTTTTGGAAAATTAGAATTTATTTGGTGCAATCAGTAAACATAATTAAAACATAAAAATATGTAATTATAGCTGTATATGATTGGGGAGAATTATGACCACACATGAAAATCCAAAGCTTCTTTTGTATTGATTGAGTCATTATTCATTCATTCATCCATCCATCTGTCCAGTCACTCCTGTACACATATCCTGACCTAATTTTCCTCAAGGATTTCACAGTAAGAAAATAACCCCAGAATTCATGAATGCTATCTTCGTTTTACAGATGGATACACTGAGGGTTAAAGGGGAGAATAGATTTGCTCAAGTCCACTTCATTAATTGATGCTGGAATCAGAACTAGATCCTAGATCTTTTAATTCACAATTCTATGCTCTATTCACTGTATTAGATTCTAAGATATTGTAGAAGTTCAAACGGAAATAAACTTCTGTTTCTAAGATTTTAGACAATGTCATCTGCATTGCTGGTACAAAATATCAACATGTTCCATTTGTCTTCTGGCCAAATGTTCCATTTTGTCTTCTGCATTTTTCTTTTCTCAAGTTTTTTGTTTTGGGTGCCTTGGGCCTGTTTCTTTCTCTGTGATAACCAATGGAATTACAGTTTTTGGCCTCGAAAATTCATGGGCGTTTGTAAGTGCTGGTGCAAGAAACTTCTGTAAATAAGACAGAAAATGTTGCATATTTCCCCTGCAGCTTCAGAGAAAAGGTAAATGGCATCATGCATAATAAAAATGTTGCTGGAAATGCTATTTCCAAATGCTAAAAAGAGTTTGGTAAAACACCTGGACTTTAAATATTGATGTTATAGTCTATGAATGTAACCCTCATCTTATAAAAGGTCTAATTCTGATTGGTTGACTTAAAAATGTTTTGCGGTAGAAATAAAATTTAAATTTCTTTCTGCTCTCCAGAAGCTATATATATGCATATATTTTCATTTTTAAGCCAGATGAGAATCACTCTCTTCCTTTTTCCCACACTTGCAATATAGTGACTTGGATTGAGTTCTTAGTTGAATACAGAGCTTGAGAAACTTGTCTCGCATGAATGAACTGTCCGGAAGCATTGCCCACTGCCAATATGGTCTTTGAGCTAAGAGAGAGGAAACAATGATGTTTTCTTTATTTTTAAGTGACATTGTTTTCTTCCTTCACACACTCACATTTCTAGTCTTAAGTTCTTTTAAATGTTAGGTTTGCTGTGATTATTCCTAAATGATGGATTAAAGTTTGGTAATTGCATCTGTCTTCATGATCAATGGACACTGTTTTGCAATTGACCCAGTTAAGGCCACTGGACTGTGTCCGAGAAGAGCCTGAAATGAGTGGATTAGTCATGGTCTGGTTGGATTTGTCCTACATCTATTGGGCATGGCCTTTGCTCCCTTGGTCTAGGACCCTCGAGGAAATTACTGCTCCTCTGGCTTCAGATGACAGTCAATACATCCTTGATGGGTAGATGTATGTGTGTACGGATGAATGAAATGTCAGTTCTCTTTTCCAGGACCATAGCTTCCAGAAAAATAAAGGACTCTGAATTCCAAAGTGAGATTGCTTATGACAACATATGTGTGGCAAACACAGAATTCAGAAAAGAAAACCCACTGTTTACTCTCTTTGTAGTTATTGTTCCCGCAGGAGATCGATGTGTGGAGGGCAAAGGTCTTAAGACTAGCTGAGAAAGCTGGTTCTTTTCTGTGCTTCTCTCACCCCGTGCCTGCTTCTGTTATAATCCTTGTCATGTGGTATTATAATCAGTGATCTCCTCTCCTGTGACCTCTTCAATGCTGTGCCTTGAGAATAGGGACTATATATCTTTTTATTAGATAGCCTCATTATTTAGCACAGTGCTTGGCACATAAGGATAACTCAATAAATGTTTGTTAAATAAATGAATGGGATGAAAGCCTATAAAAGAAAATAGAAATATAGGCATATGTGAAGGCTAAATGTTTGCAAAACTCAAACATAGAAAGTAGGCTGTATAAGGAAGAAAACATCTGCCAAGAATCTTTGACCCAGCCTATATAGACATTCGGCCTCCCTTATTGGAATAAAATCTGGTAGACTCCACTCTCCCGAGTATAACACTCAAATCACATAGGGCAGAACTCACAGAAAAGCATGCATAAAATAAAGAAGCCCATCTAGTATTATAAGTATGTATTTTTGGGAAAAAATATAACACAACACAACACAAGCTACATCTATCATTTTTATTACACAATCTACAGAAAGTGAAGATTTACAAAATCTTCTTGGCCAGAGGGTCTATGAAAAAAAGATTGCTTTTACCAAGTGGAGAAGACCCCAGGAGGGACATGAGAATTTTTTGTTTGTCTAACATGAACTTAGGTTTTAAAAGGCTAGGAAACAATAACTTGGCATGATTTATTATTCTCCTTTCCTAAGGCCCCCCTGCTTCTTCTGGAGAGTTGCAGAATCAACAAAATCTGAAGGCTCTATTGAACAGAGAATTTCTATTATTCACTCCCATCTGATGAGCCTGGGGAAATAAATAGCCATGCAACTCAACCAGGTGTCAGAATCTTCCTTTAGCTTCAGCTTTACTTCCCCTAGCCCTAGGCATAGTGCAGAGGTCAGTGCTTCTGACATAATTGGATCTTTACACAGCTCTAATATTTGCCCCTTTCTTTCCTCCAGTCCTGGAGCACAAACCCTTGTAAACACCTTTCTCCTCTTAGCCTGCCATTGAGCAACCAGGTTCTGAGCCATTCAATATTCTATTTTACCTACAACTCAAACTGGTACAGCCCTTTCAAATGCGTAAAATGCTATTATATACATAGTCCTTTAAGAAAAAAAAAAAAGGATCAGCAGTTAACTTGTGAGCAGTAAGCAAGGTGTGAAAATTCCCAGGGCTGTAGGCTACTGGGCATGCAGCCAAACCCCGCAGCCTAATGAAGATGAACCTGAATCTCACCAAGTCTCTCAAACGAGCTACTAGTTACAGTGCATATACAAGATAGAGAAATACGTTAAATGATACCAAGATAATTCCATCAGTTTTAAGTGAGCATTTTTATAGGATGAACGACCTGGTTTATTTAATAATTAGTGTGGAAGAAGTGGGAGGGGAAGCTGCTACAGAAGAAGAGATTTAGGAACATGTCAATCAAACACAGTGTGTAGACCTTGCTTGGGTCCCAATTTAAACAAACTAACTGCCAAAAGACATTTTTGAGACAATCTGGGAAATTTCAATACAACTTGAATATAAAATGACATTTTAAAATTACTATTAATTTTTCCATTAATCTCAAATTCACTTACAAATGATTATCGTTAATTTTTATAAAATTCATTTTGTAGTTATGGTAAGCAAGTTTATCGTTTACAGATACATACTAAAGCATAAATGGGAGAAACAGCATTATGTCTAGGATTTGGTTTAAAATACTCCAGCAAAAACAAACAAAACAAAAATAGGAAGTGTGTTTGTGTGCACACTCATAAAATAGTAAAAGCAGGCTGCCCGAGCCAACCAGCAGCAACCCACTCGAGTCCCCTTCCACACTGTGGGAGCTTTGTTCTTTCCCTCTTTACAATAAATCTTGCTGCTACTCACTCTTTGGGTCCACACCGCCTTCATGAGCTGTAACACTCACCATGAAGGTCTGCAGCTTCACTCATGAAGCCAGCGAGACCACAAACCCACCAGGAGGAACGAATAACTCCAGATGCGCTGCCTTTAAGAGCTGTAACACTCACCATGAGGGTCCATGGCTTCATTCCTGAAGTCAGTGAGACCAAGAACCCACCAATTCCAGACACAATAGGATTGTCAATATATGAAAATTGTTAAACTGGTTGACAGGCACCTGGGGGTGCTAGTTTACTGCTTTCTTTGCTGTTGTGAATATTTAAAAGTTTCTACAAATAAATATCTTTTTTTTTTTTTTGAGACAGAGTCTCCCTCTGTTGCCCAGGCTGGACTGCAGTGGCATGATCTTGGCTCACTGCAAGCTCCAACTCCCAGGTTCACGCCATTCTCCTGCCTAAACCTCCTGAGTAGCTGGGACTACAGGCACACGTTTCCCCGCCCGGCTAATTTTTTTTTTTTTTTTTTTGGTATTTTTTAGTAGAGACGGGGTTTCACTGTGGTCTCGATCTCCTGACCTCGTGATCCACCCACCTTGGCCTCCCGAAGTGCTGAGATTACAGGCGTGAGCCACCGTGCCTGGCCAAAATAGTAATTTTTTTTTTTTTTAATTTTAAAAGAGAGAGAGTGGGCGAGAGTTGACAGCAGTGTTGAACTCTGCCGTGGGACGGAGCAAATGAGTAGAATTTCCTATTTGATTTAGTGACTGGTAGTCATTGGAAATCTGGGTGAGAGCTGTTCTAAAGTCAGATGGGAGCAGAGAGGAATTCAGAACTGGGAAGGATTTATTTTATTTTATTTTATTTTCTAATGGCAGGGACTTCAGATTTTAAAAACTGGATGCAATGAGAAGTTGAACATACAAGAGAAAGAAAAAGTAACCCGTAGGGGAGTGTTCCCAAGAAAGCAGGAGAGGGTGGAGTCTACCACACAGAGGCGGGGATTAGCCTGGGAGAGAAGAGGCAGCTTCCCTATTAGAAAGAAAAAGGATAGAATGGATGCAGATGTAAGCCGTTGATGTGTTTGGATCAAAGAGTAGAGATTGCTGTCTGATCATGGCATCTATTTTCTATATAAAGTAGGAGAAGAGTTTGGGGCAGGAGGTGTCAAACGCATTTCAGGGCAGTACAGATCACAATATACATCATATCATATACATTCTGATTACATCCATCTTCTCTGTGGTACCACTGTCCGAACAGCACTTCAGGTGCCGGCCCAGAGAAAAGAAATCCGAAAGCATTTAAGGTTAAGGTTTTGTCTAACAGGAAAAAAAAAAAAAAAAAAAAGGTCTCTCACCAAGCCGGAAGCGGAAGCAGCTGTGGTCAAAGAGGACATTCCGCTTGGCGAGTTGGAGGTGGGCATTTGTGAGTGATACCAGGCATGAGTGTGAGTTCATAGTCACAGAGTGGAGGGAGTATTGGGTAATTGCATTTTCAGCATTCATTCAGGAAGCAGAACAATTCAGTAACAGTCCTTGCCCAAACAGTAGTAGGCCATCATTACTATGCTACAATAATGCAGGGCACTCAGAGGGAAAGGGAATCATTTTTTTAGTGCTTCATTAGGGAATAGCACACACAGAAAATAACGGCGTCACCTTGAACTTTTGGAATTCCTTTGCCTAGATAGTTCATGCACTGTTTTTCATCCTCACACGTTCTCATAATGCAAAAAAGGGGACAGATATTAAGAACTATAGGACGGTAAGTCTATACTTTATTAAAATAGGGTTCTCGGAAGTTAATTGACTACCATTAGTCTTTTCAAGCCTTGAAGGAGTCAGCCTAGAGAACTCTTGGGCGAGGAGGCAGCTAGTACTCATGTTGCCTAATGCCACGGCCGGATCCGTAACTCTTCCTCCACCTTGGGACCGGCGCAGGCTCGGGACAGCTGCTCTCAGGAAGACTTCTCTCCCCCAGGGTCTGTGCTGACTTCACCACCAGCTTGCTAATGAATGCTGGACTGTGACACAATTACTCAGTACGGCTCAGTCCCTTCTACTGAGCTTACTCATAGCCACTCTGCTCCTGGGTTGGCCCAGGTGTGAATATGTGCAGCCCACCAGTGAGAGCAGTACACACCGCCGGATCATGCCAAATGTCCCTGAACCCGTGTTCCTCCTTCTCCCCAGTAATCTTCCATCCCTTACTTGCAAAATGGGAGAGTATCCCACTTGCTTCTCTGCTTTCCGCCACAGGACAGATTTATTTATGTACATCCACGGGTCCTTCTGAAGGTTCAGCTGACAGCGAGGCGCCAAGGAGAATGGAGAAACCCTCTGCAGAGTATCTGTCATCATTTCTCTCCAACAATATTTATAGCATAGACCTATAGGCTAAACACTGAGCCTAGTGATAGAAAACAGAGCAAATGAAAATATAAAATTTCTCCCTTTCGCTGGCTAAGGACAACTCACTTGGAAGAAATTGAAGCACCACAAAGAAAAAAAAAAAAACACAATGGACACATTTAAATATTGTAATATTGTTATTGCAAGAAAAAAAGGTTATCCAAGTGCTTTACAAATGAAATGCTGCCTTGAGGCTAAATACAAATTCACCATAGAGCCTTCAAGACCCACAGAGAGGAGTAATTCTCCTGCGGCAGGGACTTTTGGAGGAAGGGGGCTATACCCTGGGTTGTTGAACTTCAGATCCCATTGCTAACTGATGAACACATAAGAGATAAGCTCTAAAATCTCTCTTATGCATACCCTGAACACCAAGGAACACCTTGGAAATACTAGTGCAATCTCAAGTTTTATTGTTACTAGGTAGACACATCAACCCACAAGGTTATAATCTACTATATATCATGCACTATAGTCATAATTTGTCTCAGCAAGATTTAACAACATAACAAATAGTTTTATATAATTTTAGAACAATGATTATTATATCTGAAAATGTACTTCAAAAACTCAGCAAACCAGAGGCTCACTTTTTTTCCAGTGAGTTTATACACTCACCGTACATTTGCATCACCTCCTCTTATTCAGGAAAATTCCAAAACACCTCTATTTTGTCACTGACATCCAGATTCCTAGAGACCACAGGAATTATCTTTTGTCCCAGGGTTCAGTGTGTTTTTAAGGTGCAATTAGATGAACATTCTACACAGAAAAAAAATACCAAACCTGTACTTGACTCTGAGTAAGAACCTTGCAAATGACTGGGAGTCATTTACAAGGGTTACATTTGGTCTGGATGCCAGGTGGAAGGAGACACTTTTCTTCACTGCTCCTACTAAAGAAATCCGTCATGACTGTATCTGAGGTTGGCATGGTTTCAGGTTCTGGGGAATATTAGGTCCTATAATGTCTTGGCTACAGAAGGTAGATCTGAAAGTTTTTAAGGAAAAAAAAAGGAATTTTAACCTGATGCCAGGGAAGAAAAGACATTGGTAGATCCCCGATTTAATTAGTCATTCTTATTTTAAACACTTCTGCAAATAAAGCATTGGTTTCTTAAATTTTCCTTTTCTTTAATTGCAAAATTTCAAAGTCTATATAAATTTTATACTACTTGCACATTTCAAAGTATCTATGGGTTTAAACATCGTTTATAAAATGTAAAGTACTAAAATGAAAAGGAAAAAGCAATACTTACTTATATCCATATTTCCCAGATGTATTTATCACCATTTCTGCTCCCAACTTATTCTGAGAATCTTCAAACAAATGTTTTTTCCAGATGAACTGAACACTTGTAATGTTTCCAACGTTAACATCTGCATCGATTAATTTCGTGTAAATCATGCCTGGCTCAAGTTTTCCACTGTAAACAAAAATAAGACTCATAAGTTTGCACTGGCTGTTCACAGCACTGAATGAAAGAAAACACATCTGTGTATGCACTATGGAAGAGAAACTTGTATTTGCTAGCATTTGCTTGTAGGAAATTTATTCTTTCCATGTGTATTGATCAGTATCTCAGAATAGCATGGTTCTGAAGTTTGAAAGAAGGGTGAAGTAAATGGAAAGCTTGGCTAGGTGATTTTTAGAGAATACCTAGAGAGGCATTATTGTGATTTCTCCACAGTGAAAGTTCTGGTCTTGGCTTTGTAGTATCAGAAACCAGATTATACTGACACCAGGAAATCAAGAAACTCTCAATAGTGGACTAAATTTACACAAGACTTATCTATGAACCAGAAGCCTGTTCACCAATTCACAGTGTGGAAATGCCTCCCTTTGATTAACCAGAAAGCTCCCGTGCCCTTTTTCTGGTACCTTCTTTAACCACATAAAAGGAATTGGGTAACCAAACTAGTGATCAAAAGACATTTTGTTGACACAGCAATAGAGCAGAGAGAGGTGCTATATCTCGAGGCACAAGGTATGTTCCATCCAAGCCACAGTGAAGCCAATGACATGTTTCTTCCCCATCATGCAAAAATTCTCCACTGTGACCCAAATTGGTCGTGGCACCCAAACCAACATCTCTTACCTCCAGAAGAGCTTCCTGACTCCCATTTCCTATAGCTATTGCTAATATTCTCCTTCTGATGAAACAGTCCCTTTTTTGTTGTGTTGGCAACATAAATTAAACTATAGTTAGTAAATGATTAAGCTACAATCATAACTAAATTTGTCCCCATGTTACCCCATACTGTATCACCTTTCCTTATTTCTTCATAACTTAAAACTATTCTTCTGTTAATGTATCATTTGTCTACTCAAACCGCAATATTAGCTCTGTGAAAGAAGGAACTGTGTCTGCATCCCCAGCAGTTAGAACAGTTCCTGGCACAGTGTAGGCAGCTACATATTTGCTGAATGAATTAACGAACGAATATTGCTATTTCTAGGGTCTGTCTTATTATATTACTAGTAGAATTAATTGATTTAATTACCAGAGGAAACTGTTCTTCCAAATTCTTAAGGGTAATCTTTCTGTTATTCCAAGAACTATCTTCACTCAATGCCCATACAATGCAGCCCTTTATGTCATTAGAAGTCCAATTAGCTAAGATATAACCTATGATGAAGCTGGACTTTTTTTTTTTTAAACACTTAAGGTCAGGGGTACATGTGCAGGTACCTAGGTAAACATGCGTCATGGGGGTCTGTTGTACAGGTTACTTCATCACCCAGATATTAAACCTAGTACCCGTTAATTATTTTTCCTGATCCTCACCCTCCTCCCACCCTTCACCCTCTGATAGGTCCCAGTGTGTGTTGTTTCCTTCTATGTGTCTGTGTGTTCTCATCATTTATCTCCCACTTATAAGTGAGAATATTCAGTATTTGGTTTCCTGTTCCTGCATTAGTTTGCTAAGGATAATGGCCTCCAGCTCCATCCATGTTCCTGCGAAGGACATGATCTCATTCTTTTTTATGGCTGCATTGTATTCCATGGTATATAGGTACCACATTTTCTTTATCTAGTCTGTCATTGATGGACATATGGGTTGATTCCATGTCTTTGCAATTATGAATAGTGCTGCATTAACATAGGCATGCATGTGTCTTTACAATAGAACAATTTCTATTCCTTTGGGTATATAATCAGTAATGTGATTGCTGGGTCAAATGATATTTCTGTCTTTAGGTCCTTGAGGCCTTCCACAATGGTTGAACAAATTTACATTCCAACCAGCAGTGTATAAGTGTTCCTTTTTCTCCAAAACCTCAGTATGTTATTTTTTGACTTTTAATAATAGCCATTCTGACTGGTGTGAGATGGTATCTTATTATAATTTTGATTTGCATTTCTCTAATGATCAGTGATGTTGGGCTTGTATTCATATGCTTGATGGCCATGTGTATGTCTTCTTTTGAAAAGTGTCTGTTGATGTCCTTTGCCCACTTGGTAATGTAGTTGTTTGTTTTTGCCTTGTAAATTTATTTAAGTTCCTTATAGATGTGGGATATTAGACATTTGTCAGATGAATAGGTTGCCAAAGTTTTCTCCCATTCTGTAGGTTGTCTGTTCACTCTGTTGATAGTTTCTTTTGCTGTGCAGAAGCTCTTTAGTTTAGTTAGATCTCGTTTGTTAATTTTTGCTTTTGTTGCAATTGCTTTTGCCATCTTCATCATGAAATCTTTGCCTGGGCCTATGTCCTGAGTGGTATTACCTAAGTTGTCTTCCAGGGTTTTTATAGTTCTGGGTTTTACATTTAAGTCTTTAATCTATCTTGAGTTAATTCTTGTAATATATGGTGTAAGCAAGAGGTCCAGTTTCAGTCTTCAGCTTATGGCTAACCAGGTATCCTAGCACCATTTATTGAGTAGGGGATTCTTTCTCCATTGCTTATTTTTGACAGATTTGTCAAAGATCAGATAGCTATAGGTATGTGGCCTTATTTCTGGATTCTCTATTCTATTCCATTGATCTATGTGTCTGTTTTTGTAGCAGTACCATGCTGTTTTGGTTACTGTAGCCCTGTAGTGTAGTTTGAAGTTGGGTAGCATGATGCCTGTAGCTTTGTTCTTTTTGCTTAGGATTGTCTTGGCTATTTGGGCTCTTTTTTTTTTTTTTTTGGTTCCATATGAATTTTAAAATAGTTTTATTTAGTTCTGTGAATAAACTCAATGGTAGTTTAATATAGATAGCAACGAATCTATAAATTGCTTTGGACAGTAGATAGCCTATTAGAAATTTAGCAATTTGGCCAGGCACAGTGGGCTCAGGCTTGTAATGCCAGTATCTTGGGAGGCTGAGATGGGTGGATCAGTTGAGGCTAGGAGTTTGAGATCAGCCTGGCAAATATAGTGAACCCTGTCTCTACTAAAAATACAAAAATTAGCCAGGCATAGTGGTGGGCACCCGTAATCCCAGTTACTCAGAAGGCTGAGGCAGGATAATCACTTGAACCCGGGAAGGGGAGGTTGCAATGAAGCGAGATCACACCACTACACTCCACCCTGGGTGACAGAGCGAGATTCCATCTCAAAAAAAAGAAAAGGAAATTAGCAATTTATATAATGGTCTTATTTATTTGTGAGCTGCACAAATAAAAATATATGCTCATATTTGTATAATATTAAATGGATGGGATTAAAAATATACCTTATATGCTATCAATTTTTTTCCACTTGCTCGATTATCTAGATCTGTCTTTTCATGTTATTGATATTGTCATTTTAATGATATTGATTCTTCCTATCCATGAGCATGGAGAAGCTGGACTTATAAAACTTGTCTGAAGAATAGAACTAGACCAGCATACAAATTTAGCTAGCTGACTTCATTTCAAGATGAGAAATCTGCTGTGAACCTTCAATGCTTACTTATTCTTAAAAGAGGATTGGGTAACTATGCAACAGCATTACAAACAGCTTCTTCGGCCGTTATCAAAGGAACAGAGATGTGGAAACGCTCTTACAAATCTTAAAAGAGGCAGAAACTGCATATTCATCGCCAGCTGCCCCAGGTTAGGTGCCTCTGTGCAGGGCACAAATCACACAGCTTTTATCCAGCGTCCTGTGAGCCTCAAAACCACAGGCACATGATTGTGCTGAACTGCACTCAGAGGGAGGCTTGATGGAGCCATGAAGAACAGGCAGAAACAAAATAGCAGACAGGAAAAAGTATCTGCAACAAAGGAACAGCATGGGTAAAGTCCTGAAGAAAGGTAATAAGGGTGGGATCTATTCAGTGCTGAGTAGTGCAAACAGTGTAGCCTCGCTGAACTGAAGGTGGAACAAAGCCAAATGGTGGGAGACATGGCTAGAAGAAGGGTGGGCTGGAGCCTGTGCACCAACCAGGATCCAGATCATCACTCACTGAACTTATATTTACAGACAGTTGGACCAAGGCAAGATGACGTGCAGAAACTCTGCCAGTGATAAAACTGATGCATCTCTCAACTGACAAAATAACCAAAAAATCTCTGTTGTTCGTGCCTGTGCCCAGTGTTTGAGGATGATGGAAATCACAGAGATAAAACACCTAATCCATTCATCTGTTTGCAAAACAGGTTGCATCTAATTAGTATGTACAATGTTAATTCTGACATAAATTACAGAATAAAATAATGGACATGAACATAATACAAAAATGCTAAGGCTGAGTAAATAAAAGATTAAGAAAATTTCAAGATAAAAGGAGGCTTTAGCAAAAGATACAAAAGGAACATCTGAACTGGATGATGATGATGATGATGATGATGATGATGATTATTTTTGAGACGGAGTCTCGCTCTGTGGCCCAGGCTGGAGTGCAGTGGCCGGATCTCAGCTCACTGCAAGCTCCGCCTCCCGGGTTTACGCCATTCTCTCGCCTCAGCCTCCCGAGTAGCTGGGACTACAGGCGCCCGCCATCTCGCCCGGCTAATTGTTTGTATTTTTTTTTTAGTAGAGACAGGGTTTCACCGTGTTAGCCAGGATGGTCTCGATCTCCTGACCTCGTGATCCGCCCATCTCGGCCTCCCAAAGTGCTGGGAATACAGGCTTGAGCCACCGCGCCCGGCCTGAACTGGATTATTTTTAACCTCTGACTGTTCTAACACATGTCCTGTATCTGTGGGTAATGCTTAGACAGCTTATTAGAAATTTAGCAATTTATATAAATGTCTCATTTGTTACTTACACAAATAAAAATATATGCTTATATTTGTATAATATTAAGTGAATGGGATGAAAAATATACCTTGAATACTGTCAGCTTTTTTCTACTTGCTCTATTATCTGGATCTGTATTTTCATGTTATCATTTTCTAACATTTTCTGTTTCTAGTTGGAACTGTAGAGAAAATACATATTATGATTTCTACTTTACATTTGGAAAACGTGAAGTAAAAAGAAGAATCAAAGATAACATGATAGCCTGTGGAATTATAGGAAAAGAGAAGACTGAACAGCTTACTGAGCCAGTCTCACTGAGTGTTACTGAGCCCCCAGCACGGTGCAAAGCGTCAGTTTCTCACTGTGCCTACCTGGCAATGGCAAACTCCCCAGTTTTCCCAATTGTCCCGCCTACACGAAGAAAGACAGTCCCTTGAGTGACTTTGCTTCCTCTGAGTTTAACGGACAATCTGTGCCTCCAACCTAGATACAAGGAAACAAGAAAGAAAGAGAGAGAAAAGGTTAAAAACACATGGGAAGTATGACATCCTGGATCCTTTCACGGAAATACAATTTTCAGAGTTGTATTTGAACAGTGCTGCACATATTCATGCAAAAATACAACTTTAGTTTCAGTGAATTTGGTGAAAACTACATTTAAAATACACATTATGGGCCACATTTTAATTTTCCAGAAAAAATAGTTTAATAATATTTTAAAAGAACATTCTTTATTTTCCAGATATTTTATCACTTTTAAAATGGAAGTCCTGTGTCTTCTTTTGTCTATTTCCGTTGTATTGTGTGGCATATATATAGCATGTATACTTTCTATAGCCAAGTTTTTATTTGCCGTAGTATGACAATTAATCCAGAAAAATCTAGGAAACCTATTGGGCAAGAAGATGTGTGCTTTTATAATCATTTAGAGGCAAAGCGAGTCATTCTTCTTCTCCTGCAGGGATATGTACTAAGAATGCCCAGTACACATAGATACAGATCAATATAATATCTGTCAGTAGGATCATTCCCTTGTAAATGGTCAAATGTAAATTTTTACATCTAGAGCTAAACAGATCTTTTTTATTGAATTCTTAAATTACTGTATGCTTAATAACAAACTAAAACAATGCAATTCTTCATATGATTATTTGAAAAAGAATTGAAAAGGGAAAGAAACCTACCAGAGAGGAATTTTAATTCCTGAGTTAATCATTGTCAAAGAATTGTCTTTCTCTTCTCAGTCTATTCTACTGGAATCTGGGTCCCCCTGCTATCTTTCTACTGGAATCTGGGTCCCCTGCTATCTTTCTACTGGAATCTGGGTCCCCCTGCTATCTTTCTACTGGAATCTGGGTCCCCCTGCTATCTCGCCACTGAAACCACCCTAGCCAAGCTCAGTAAGGGTTGTATTGTTTCTTCTTCATCCAATGAGCCTCTGTGGGGCCCTGTCTCATTTGACCACAATACAAAGGAAATAGACAAAAGAAGACACAGGACTTCCATTCTTAGAAGTCATAAAAATACTTGGTGTGGGCCAGGAGCGGGGGCTCACACCTGTAATCCCAGCACTTTGGGAGGCCGAGACGGGCAGATCACGAGGTCAGGAGATCGAGACCATCCTGGCTAACATGGTGAAACCCCGTCTCTACTAAAAATACAACAAATTAGCCACGCTTGGCGGCCTGCGCCTGTAGTCCCAGCTACTCGGGAGGCTGAGGCAGGAGAATGGTGTGAACCAGAGAGGCGGAGCTTGCAGTGAACTGAGATCGCACCACTGCACTCCAGCCTGGGCAACAGAGGGAGATTCCGTCTCAAAAAAAAAAAAAAAAAAACAATTTGCTGTGGCGTATGTCTCCTCTCTTCCTCCTCATCTTTCTTTCTTTGGTTCTTTTTACGATAACCTTCACTGGTCTTCCTTCTTTCTGCCCATTCTTCAGTCTCCTTTGCAGGGGCCTCTTTCTCTCTTTCCTTCTCATGTGGCACATTCTTCTTGGGTAAGGACATCATCCACTTTTACCACACTGACTACAGGCTGAGTGACTCCCAAATCTCTGTAGAACACATCCATTTCCAGAGGCTGAGATCCCTATCTCTACCTGCCTCATGGGCCACACATACTCTCAAACGGTAAAGGCAGCTCCACAGTAACATGTGAGAAACTAGCCCATCATCTTGCTCCAAACTAGCCTTTCTTCCAGTGTCGTCAGGCTCAGAGAATGACACATCATCCACAGCCAGAACTGTCCTTGACTCCTTGCTTTTCTGCATTTTTAAATCCATTCACCTAGATCCATTTTGCTTCTACCTTCTATCTTTGCAACCTCTCTACTTCTTCTTCTTCTTCTTCTTTTTTTTTTTTGCCTGAATTGTGGCAATAATTATCTAACAGGCACCCTGCTTCCATCCTGTGGCCTTCTAATCCATGCAGAAACTAAAGTGATTTTCTAAAATAAAATAATCTGGTAATTCTTAATACCCTTCAATGGCTTTTCATTCACCCACAGACAAAGCCCAACCTTTCCACTTGGGACACAAGGCCCATTCCTCATTATCTGTACCAATTTGTCTCTCCCACTTCATCTCCTATCACTGTCCTCCCAGTCTCTAAAATCCTGGCAGGGGCTTCTTTCAGTTTCTGCTCTCTCTTACTTCCAGGCATTTACAGATGTGGTCCCTACTGCCTAGAATACTCCTACTTTCCTTCTCCCTCTTACTCATCCTACGGGAGTCAGCTTAGAAAGGCTCCCTGACCTTTATGCTCTGCACATATCTTGAATGTTTCCTAAGAGAAAGTTTATTACTCAGGATTGGAACTGAGATTTTACTTGCTGTCTTTCCCATTAGCCTAAATTCAGTTAAAGACCTCACTGTGTTGTTCTTCACTGAATTCCCAGTCTGGCCCAATGCCCAATTATGTAGTAGACACTCAATAAAACTGTTGAATTTTAAAGATAAGTACCTTAAAGCATTACAATAAAACTTAGCTATAATACTTACGGGCAAATGGGGAAAGAGACCCTGTGTTTAAAAAATAATATAATCCATTAGTCTTCATACTTTTGAGGTGAAATCTATCAGCAAAATGACCCATTGTTGGGCAACCTTCTTTGGGACAAAAGAAGCAATTTCCCTGATGACAGAAAATGAAAGGTGATTACTTACATAATTAGAAATGTTGCCCTTCAATAAAATGCGTGATATATTATTAAATAATAATACATCTCAAGTATCTAAATAGAAGATACACATTTTAAAAGTGCCTAACAGGCCACCATGTCTGTTTTCAAAATAAAACAAAAGCAACTGAGGGAAAAGAGAAACTCCCTGTTAGAAAAATGGGTAGATGATATGAAGACAATCCACAGAAAAGGAAACTCAAATAGTCAGTAACTAGGTAAAAAAGATGCTCAATCTTACTAGTTGTCAGGAATGTGTTAATTAAAACAAGGTATAATTTCATAGTCAACAGATTTGCAAACATTAAAGCAATTGGCAACACTGAATACGTGTAATAGGGAAATTCTCCTTCGCTTTTGCTGGAAAGCTGTATTATTCTTCACTGCATTCCCAGTCTGTAATATAATTTTAAAACGTCAAAATATAATCAGATCAAATTTTAAATTTTAAAAGTTTGCTGTGCACACAAAAGAACAGTCCTTGAGCTGGGAGGCTTCAAACTGAAAATGGTAAGAAGCCCCCGCTTACAGCAGTCACAGGATAGTTTATAAAGACAGAAGTATTTTGACCTTTTTTTGCAATTGGCTATTATACATTAACATTCTTCTCTAGGGCAAGTAGAGATATTTATGTTGATTTGTCTATAGCTGATTGGTTTCATTTCCCTGAATCATGCTGACAAGCAGGTAAAGCTCACTTTTTTTGTTTCATTTATGATTAGAGCTGGTGTTTCTGGGAAATCAGCATGACTTGGTTTTGGCTATTTGGTTGTGGGTGGTCTTGGGTTATATCTAAATTGTGGCCTTCATTTGTATTTTTCTTTAGCAATCAATAGACATTTTAAACAGTGATTTGGTAGCGTCTAATAAAGAAGGAAATGTATGTATGCTTTGATAATTTCACTTCTGTTGTATGCCATGAAGGAATGCCACTCAAGCACATAAGGAGACATACAAAGATGGCAGAGTTGGTAGACATTGCTTTTAATAGCAAAAACTGGAAACAATCAAAACTCACATTAGTAGGGGAATGAATCAATAAATTACGACTGATTCCCATAAAATAAATACATTAGATCTATGTACATCAATGTAGATTTCAAATTTTATATTTATGATATTTAATGAAAACAGCAAATCCAGAAACGTACTTATCACATGATAGCATTTATTTGATATATATCAAATTCAACTCTGCCTTAGGGGCAAGAATGAAGGGAATATAAGGCCCTTGACTTCTTTAATTTTATTTGTATGTTTTAAAAATCTAAAGGAAGAGGAATGAAATATGAACATTTAAAAAACATGGGTAGCAGCCGGGCGCAGTGGCTCATGCCTGTATCCCAAGCACTTTGGGAGGCTGAGGGCTGGCGGATCACGAGGTCAGGGAGATCGAGACCACACTGAAACCCGTCCTCTACTAAAAATACAAAAAAAAAAAAAAAAAGAAAAATCTAGCCGGGTGTGGTGGGTGCGTGGTCTTGTAGGCCCAGCCTACTCAGGGAGCTGAGGCAGGAAGAATGGTGTGAACCCAGGAGGCGGAGCTTGGCAGTGAGCCGAGATCACGCTACTGCACTCCATCCTGGGTGACAGAGCAAGACTCCATCAAAAAAAAAAAAAAAAATGGGTAGCAGTGCTTGAATATTTGCTCTTTTAGGCTTTGAACTTTTAATTTAATAAACCATGGACATTTAGGCTAGGACTACAGTAACATCCTATTTATTTATTTACTTACTTTTTGAGATGGAGTCTCAATTTGTCACCTAGGCTGGAATGCAGTTGTTATTCAGAGGCATGATCATAGCACACTGTAGCCTTGAATGTCTGGGCTTAAGAGATCTCCTGCCTTAGCCTCCCAAGTAGCTGGGACTACAGGTGCATGCCACTGCTGGCTCTGACTTACTTTGATTGTATGACTCTTTTGGTACGGTGCAATAAAATACGTCGAGGAAATTGATTCATTCTAATAGTTTGTAACCACATGTAGCATCCATGTGGCATTAGCTAGCTTCTAAGTATTCTCCAATTTGGCAGATTAACTCTTATCTCCAAATATACAATGACTCCAAGGGCTTGCTTCCACTAGAAGTAAATGCTAGGATCCCTTGGGTGCTCAGAGCAGCCGCCACGGCAGGAAGAAGAGAGGAGAAGGAGGATATGTGGGAAATGTTAATGTTTGGCTGTCAAGCTTTCTGAGAATGGCAGGAAACTGAGAGGATGGCCTAAACTCATCCATCTGCCAAGTTCTGTAGCAAGAGGGAAATGCTTCTTCATGTCACAACACAGTGCTTATTCGCAAAGTACTATTACTTACCATAAACTTCGGCTGAACAGCCCACATTTTCTACTCTGATAAAACAGGGGATTAGGTCTCTAAAGCAAAAGAATGAAGATCTTTTCCACTTCCCACTACAAAATAGATTTTCTTTCTTTTACTCAAGTAAAATCAGATTTGGTAGTTTGTCACATATTGATCTCTGTGGAACTCCTCTGAGCTATCTATGCCTTAGTTCTGCTCTGTATAAATAATTACATTTTAATAAAATAATGTTCATATTCCAAGTAAATAGTAATATGTTTGGTTGTAGCTATTGATTGGTTCAGCCTTCTTAAGGCATCTTTGAAGATGACATTTAAAATATATATGCAGAAATATTTTTGCCCTAGACTTATGCCTGTTACACAGTAGCACCTAATTACTGCATAACAAATGGCCAAAAAAGCAAAATTGTATATAATCTTCAAAAGAGCTGAAAAAACCAGAATATAAACAGTTGGTTGAGTTATTTCAACCCTCTAGCAATCCCAGCTACTGTTCAGTACTCAGCACAGAAACAATCCATTATTTCCCAAAATGGCAGGTGCATTTTTTTTGCTACCTACTCAAAACCCTAATGTTTAGCTGGACGATTGTGTTTCAAAAAATTACTTTATAATTAAATTCCAAGTAAGATGATTTACTTACTGCTTTAAAAGATGTGTAGGATCTACAAGGATAAGCAATAAATGCATCAGGATTAAGAATGCTTTCAGCATAAAATTGATGACTTCGGGCATGGTTACAGTCAAAGAAGGAAGCCATTTCTGTGAAAACAATTCCCAATTAACTGACAGCAATTAACTGATAACTGGTAGCATAAACTATTTCTTAGAAAGAGTAACTGTAAGTGGCAGTGTCTTGAGTTGCGAGGGCCAGACCTTTTGTCTAGGCTTGGATACTGTACAACATTTATCAAAGTTACATATAATTTTATTTGTACCAAAGAATTATGTGACTCAAAAGGCACATTCAAGAAGTGGAAATAAACAAAAGCAAATGTGATGACTTTGTGCTTTGACACTAATATACTGAGTCACTTCCTAGCGACAGTGGCAGGAGGCAGGCAATTTCTTAGGCAGATAGGAGTGTATACCAGTGAAACCCACCCTTCAAGCCAAAAACAATGTGAAGCCTGAAAACCAAGCTGCCAGTTCTGGGTAAAGTCCCTGACCAGAGTGAGAACTTCTATTCCTGTTTGCCTGGTCTTTCCTGAACAATGTTTTGGTTCTTCCTGAACAAGGATTTTAACCAATTAAATGTTGCTTTTTCCAAGGCTACCTACAGCCCACACCTCTCTCATTCTGAGTCTTTAAAAAACCCAGACTAAGCCACACTTTGGGGACTACCTGCCTTTGGGTGGAAACTACCTGCCTTCAGGTAGGGGCTACCCACTTTGGGTTCCCCTCTCAGCCAAGAGCTGTTTTGTCACTCGATAAAACTCTTCTCTGCCTTGCTCACTCTTCATTTGTCTGTGTAACCTCATTCTTCCTGGACGTGGGACAAGAACCTGAGACCCACCAAATGGCAGGTGCCAAAGGAGGTGCTGAAACACTGCAGCCCTCCCACCCCATGCATCAGGAAGCAGTGGTGGGGCTGGGACAGCCCAAGAGCTGTGGGCTGGAGTATGGCAATGGGATCAAACAATCTGGGACACATCCCTGTTTGCTGAACTATGCAGAGGGTGGGAACAAATGAGCTGTAACACAAATGAGCCGTAAAGTTTCCTAGGGGCTCAAACCTCAAGGCTCCCTAAGCCTCGGTAACATGCTGTATGTAACATCCCCTTTGGGGCTCCGTGGTTCCTGGCATCTCTGAGTTTTTTGGGCACCACCACATTTCCCTCATTCAGAAGCTGGCGTCCAAGGTGGAAGCTGCTTGCAGTATGCCTGGTCCAGTCACAGCCTCATGTGGAACCAGTGCCTGTACTGGCCTAAAGCCACCCACCCTACCACAGCAGCGGGCATGCCTGGCTCACCCTTGGCAGGTGTGAGATCCAGGTCAGCAGAGTGAGCTAAGCACAGGCTGCCAGGCCAAGTGGGTGAGACAAGTCCAGTGGTGAGCCCAGCAGGTGAAAGTGAAACTCAAGCAGAGGCACTGCAGGCTGTGGAGGTCTCTGGCTGGTGAAGCAGCACGGAAAAAATCCTGTATCACTAGGATCTCTGACACAGTATCCCTGTGCATATAGTATCTCCACTGTAGACCAATTAAGAGTCTGCCTCTCTGTTTCTGCAAGAATAACTAAACTCCCTCCTATTCAACCACAAAATATTCAGCACTGTTAACCAGTGCTAAGTTAAAGGTGTAACAGGTAGGGGGTTTTATAAAGAATGCTAAAGATGAATTAGTTTTGCCATTATCAAGTATGACATTATTGCCATCAATAGTTGGGATTATTAGAATAATAATAAGATCTAAATAAATCTGCATATTCCAAAATTTTCATAACATTGTAGTCATTTCTTCTTTCTTTTCTTTCTTCTTCTTCTTTTTTATTTTAGAGATGAGGCCTCACTACCTTGTTGTGCCCGGGCTGGTCTTGAACTCCTGGCCTCAAGTCTCAAGTGATCCTTCTGGCTCAGCCTCTTAAAGTGCTAGGATTACAGGTGTAAGCCACTGTGCCCAGCCATTTATGCTTTCTTTTATTTTATATAACACTATTTTTACTGAATGGCATGGACTATTCTTTCAATGACCTACACAGCTTAGCCAATCTTTGAGAAACTAGATTTTGGTTTTAGCATATGCAGTGTAATTATTATGTAATAATTGCTTCCAACAAATGACTCCTTCCTAGGTCCTCACCCATTTGCAGTATTATGTAACCATTCCTTCTCTCAACATGGAGGCCATGTTTTCATACCCCTGCCCCATTACAGGCTGATCTTGTGACTTGCTTTGCCCAGTAGCTAAGAACCAAGATCAGTTCTGTGGAGAAACTCACACTGGTTAAATTCTAAGGCTTTAAAAGACCTTCCGGCATCCACTCTTACTGTCTTGGAACCCAGTTGCAATATTATGAAATCCAGGCTACCTGGCTGGGAAGAGAGGTCCTGAAGGATGACAGACCACCTAACAGAGGAGAACAAGTCCCAGGGTTCCCGACATGGAGGGTGATCTCAGACCTCCTCATCCAGCTTAGCTCAGCTCAGCCCCCCAACTGGATACAGTCACCTGAGTTACTCCAGCCAACACCACACAAAGCAGAGTCTCAGTAGAACTCTGCCTGAATTCTGACCTTCAGAATGCTGGCAATAACATAATTTTTCTTGTAATTGTTCACTGTGGTTTGTTATACAATAGAGAACTGAGACAGCATAGTTTCAGAAATAATGTAATATCATCAGCACAAATTAATAATTGGCATCATCCATTTTTATTAAACAAAGACTTCTTTTACATTAGGTCTCTGTATATCTATAGATTTATATTCACAATTAATTGTGATTTAGACAAGACGGTTCGTTAGAATATAGCAAACTATTAATTTTAAAAGTAATGGTTTCTTAGTAATAAATTTAAGTAAAATAGAACACCTTGAAGTCTTAAAACTCATCCAAAGGTTTAACGTGAATGATAAATGTTCTTTTAATCCAATAAAGTTATAGGAAATCTTAAAATGTCTCAAAATGATAGCTTATGATAAATGTATATTTTAGTTGAATTAATCTTTTATAGAATTTCATATGATCTGTGTATAACAATTCATTATGTAATGAAGTCTTCTGATCTATATTTTGTCCTAATAGAAAGGATTCATAGTCATCATATAGAAAATAATGAGGAAAATCAATTTAATAATATGCCTTTTTTGTATGAATTTTGCTTATCTGAACTAGGTGACATTGGCTTTATTTCTTATTTGTTGCACCTGTAGATTAGACAGTTGTGTGGGTTTTTAAAATGTAGTCATTACAAATATATACTTCTCATCACATTTACTCTTTCAGAGCAAATATTAAACCTTTGTAATTTATTTCTAGTGAGGTAGATACCTGAGTTACACTCAATACTATGATCTGTGTATCTTTCCTGCACAACAGCCACATGAAAAAAGCAAGTAATTTCAAGCCCTTGATACCTTGACTACATAGGATTGGGCTGTGAGATATTTAGAATCATTCAAGTATCCATTATCCTATCATCATACATATATATTATTATGTATTATTGCATATTATGGATAGTATATTTCATTACTTATATGATGAAATGTAGAGACAGGGAAGAATAAATTTCCCAAATAATAACCTTTTGGTGCCTTATAACTTAATGCCGTATAGATATTACAATTATTATTATTGGAAACTACTATAAAAAGTTAAATACTACTTGTTTAATTTGTGATTACAGCATCCAGAGTGATTATTTTACAAGTAACTAAAACCACGTCGCTTCTCTGCTCGAAACCCACTCATGGCTCCTATCTCATTTGAGTGAAAGCTGAAGTCTTTTCTACCATCCACAAACTCCTGTGTTATTGCCCTCTCTCTGCCTGGTTCCCTCACTAACCTTATGCACTGCTTCTCTCCTTTTACCTAGTTTCAGCCACAACAGGCTCCTCACTGTCATGAACTTGCCAGGCTGATTCCTGTTTTCAGCCCTTACACTTGCTTCCCCCTGTTGGCCTGGAATGCCTCTTCCCCTGGTGTCTATAAGGCTTATTCCTTTAGGTCATCTCTTCAGTAAGGACTCCCTTACCATCCTATCAACAATTTTCTTCCTCTACTTTACCTTCTCTGTCACCAACACATCATATTCCTTTTCCATGCTTTATTTTGTCTCCTTAGCTCTTATACTATCTATTGGTTTCCTAACAAGTTAGAAAATTAACTCCATCAGGGAGAGACCTTTGTCTTTTGTATTCATTTCCATATTTGCTGTTCCTAGAATAATGCCTAGCACATAGCAAACACTCAATACATATTTGCTGAGTGAATAACACACCTTCCTTGTTTATATTGAGTGACTGTAATATGCTAGACATTGATAAGGCACCAGGGATACAAAGTTAACTAAGACACAGTGCCCGATCTTGCGGTTCTTACAACTGGTGGGAGAGCTTTTTATATGCAACTGTGTTTTGGGAGAAAACACATTTTATATGTATATTATGCATAAAAGTATGTGGATCCCATCTAAGGAGAGAGCTCAGTGAATATATATCAGCAGCATTCATCGTTTAGAAACTACCTTTTTTGAAAGTATTGAAATTAAATTTCAGTAAAGGTGTAATTAAGTCTTCACATCCTGGCATGTGCTTCCCTCCATTTGGGTAAAAGTCAAGATGACCACAAGCATCAATGGTTCCAACACCTGAAATAAATAAAAATGGGGTAAATGCCTCTACAAATCTTCTCTACGCTTCAATGAAGTTTCTGATTCTGTTAAAAACCTACCAAGCTCAAAGAGGATGCGAGCTGCATTTGTATGAATAACATCAACAAAGTTGGCATCCGAGGAGTCTAGCCTGACTTCCTTTGGAGTGTTGTGGAAAAATGGCCCAGCTGGGTCCAACCCTAGAGAAAGCACAACCAAGACATGTTGTGTGGAAGTGCACATTAATATTGTTGTCACTTTGGAAACATGTGCCCTTTCCTACATTATTTCTATCAATCAAAGATCACTCAGCAAAACGTACAGATACATAATCTAAATCTATAAATCTAGGGTCTCTATATATTGCAATGTCAAGTTTCTACAGATAAGTAATGCTATGTTGAGACAATGCCAAAACAGCTAACAAACTAAAAAAAATCACAGTGGCTATTCTAGGGTCTGTATATGGAGTACCATATATACAATAAGGTTATGGATTACAAACGTTCCTGAAAAGCAACATCTGTAGGCAAAAAATTAAATAAAATTTAAAAAACCCCACTCTTCAATATGTAAAGATGAATCTACAAAGCAACACAATTAAAATAGCAGAATCTTTGTCCTGAACTATGGCTCACTTTGTTCTACTTTTCATTAATAGTAATACAAATGAAAAGCTGTAAGCCCAGGGAAGTGAAGGGACTGGACAAGGTTATCATATGTTAGAGGCAAACTGGACTAACAGGCCAGGTGTCCAGACTCTCATCCCATTGTGTCATGTTCAAATGTTTCATAAAATAAGGACAAGATAGCTGGAAGTCTTTAAAACATTATGATCTTTCACATATACAATCATTTCTGTATTTGACAATTATTTGTCAAGCAACTGGTATGTGCCAGGAACTAAGTTCAGCATTCAGATATGAGGAATAAGACCTTGCTTTGTCCTCAAGGGATTTTCCATTTGGTGGGAAAGCCACCTCAATCAGTGTCCTCCGTGCAGAGGCAGTGGTGATCATAAGTGTTATCTAAGCACAGAGAAGCCGCATATAACCCAGTCTTGGGAAACTAGGACGTGCTTCTGCAAGAGATAAGAAACACGGCCTGGTACAGTGGCTCACACCTGTAATCCCAGCACCTTTGGAGGCTGAGGCGGGTGGATCACGAGGTCAGGAGTTCGACACCAGCCTGGCCAAGATGGTAAAACCCCATCTCTACTAAAAGTACAAAAATTAGCTAGGCACAGTGGCACACACCTATAAGCCTAGCTACTTGGGAGGCTGAGGCAGGAGAATCGCTTGAATCCGGGAGATGGAGGTTGCAATGAGCCGAGATTATGCCACTGCACTCTAGCCTGGGTGACAGAGCAAGACTACATCTCAAAAAAAAAAAAAAAAAAAAAAAAAAAAAAAAAAAAAAAAAAAAAAAAAATGCTAGTAGAGATCTGAGGGACCAGAAGAATTGGCCAGGGCAAAGGTAAGGTGGCCAGCAACCCAGGGGAGGACAGAGAAGTACATGGCCTGCAGATGAAAGAGCAGCACATTTGGGAAACTGTAACTAGTTTGCTAAGGCAGGTGTGTACATTTCTAGGATTTGTTGGAAGATGAAGGCAGTATTGCTAGCAGGAGCCAGATGTCAGCTGAGCCATGTCAAACAGTTTGGACATGACGTGGTCATCAATGGGAAGCTGTTGCAAGCTTGCAAGCAGGGGAGATCTATGATCAGAGTTACATTTTAGCAAAATACCTTTGCTGTGATATAGTGGCTGGATCCTGGAGTGGGGAGGATGCAGAACAGCACCAGCGTTGACCCTTCTGGGAATGTGGCATGAGCAAAGAAGGAATGTCTGTGTCACAGCTCTGGGGTATGTGCTCAGCACACTTAGCTTGTCATAGGATTTGTGTGTGTGTGTGTGTGTGTGCTTAATTTTTATCTTTCTGACTAATATAATCACTAAAAGAGCAATTATAGAAAAAGAGGAGGAGAGAAGAGGGAGTCTAGAATGGAACCTTGAAGAACATCAACATATAGGCAAAGGCAAAAGAAAAGAAACTCATGAAGTAACCTGGAGAGAGGGAGTCAAAAAAACAAAGACAACCAAGAAGAGCGGAATTATAGAAGCTAAGATGAGGGACACTTCAGCAAGGTGGGAGGGGCCCACTGGGACACATTCTGCAAAGGGGTCAAGTAAAACACAGAGTCAAAAGGTCTGGTAGAGTTCCACAAAAAGCCACTAGTGATCTGGTAACAGTGGTTTTGGGGAAAGAAGCTAGGTAGCAGTGGGTCAAGGAGAGAATGAACTAAGGAAATGCAATCACTCCACTTTCAACTTCTGTGGAGCTTGGGTCTAGAGGAATGCAACAGGCTAGGGCATCATTTAGAAGGAAATGGGAGGCCAGGAAGGAAGGGGTGAGTTTCAGCACAGCACTTCTGTTGACAAGATCTGAGAAAAAGTAAACAAATGACTTAAGTTCACAAAGACGGTGGAACTCAGAGCACAGGTGGAAAGACAATTAGACAAAGAGATCAATGAAGTAAAGAAACATGCATATGAATGAACCATTCATGCTTAACAAAGAAAGAGGAAAAAGTATTTATCTCACAATTAATCTTCAACTCTTGGAAGAATTTTTATTTTACCAGTGTGACTACACACAACTTTCTAATAAAGTCAGGATTCCTGGAGAGAAACATCCCAAGATAGGTTGGAGGACAAGGCAATCAGATTA
>NW_016805132.1:959933-966632 GCF_001698545.2 Rhinopithecus bieti | reverse complement strand
AAAAAAAAAAAAAAAAAAAAAAAAAAAAAAAAAAAAAAAATAGACAGTCTTTTCAAGACGTAGGGAAGAGGGAACATTGGATTTGTTGTTCTGGGATATCTCAGGAGAAAAATCTACAGAAGGGAAGAGAACTATTAGGTTCGACCTATTAATTAACCTTAGGGAGAGAGATATGACCTCTTACTATATGAGTGAGAACTAATCATTTAGGATCTGAGTGTGTAGTATGTGTGTGTATTTGGGTACGTGTGTGTGTCAGCATAATAAGAGTAATTTTCCTCAAATAAGAAAAGCAGTGATACTGTTTATAAATAAAAATAAATAAAGCAGAATCAGCTGAGTAACCCCCTAACAATAGTTATAATGAAAACTACTTATCACTTATACATAAATACCAAAGACATAGAAACTTACGTATGTCCTTAATGTATTTATCATATTAATTTTGTTTTTAACTGGTTTATTATATAGCTAAAATCTGTTTTTGAGGTCTCAGTTCTTCTGTTACTCAAGGAACATGATTACCCCAAAACTAGTTTCTCAGAGGAATACAGATTACAACATGCACATGATATTAATTCCTTGGACATTCAGAAAGCCTTTAAAATCTGTTTTCTATTTACCCAGCAGGATAATTCATCTGATGGGAAAACTAGAGTTAAACAGTATCTGATTTTGAAAAAACTTAATAAAACAAAATCTCTTTGAATTGATCATAACCCAGTATGAATTGTAAACACAGGTATGTGTTCTGCTTCACTCAGGCCAGGTCATCTCACAGCCCGCATGAGGCTGTGAGGGCCCATGAGTTTCCATCTTCAAAAGAGGAACTCATTTTTTCTTTTTTTCTGGGCTTGAAAATTGACCACAAAGGGTCACATAATGACTTCAGCAAAAAAGTTCAATTTTTATTATTCTAAATAAGAATGGTGGGCCGGGCGCGGTGGCTCAAGCCTGTAACCAGCACTTTGGGAGGCCGAGACGGGCGGATCACGAGGTCAGGAGATCGAGACCATCCTGGCTAACACGGTGAAACCCCGTCTCTACTAAAAATACAAAAAACTAGCGGGCGAGGCGGCGGGCGCCTGTAATCCCAGCCACTCGGGAGGCTGAGGCAGGAGAATGGCGTAAACCGGGGAGGCGGAGCTTGCAGTGAGCTGAGATCCGGCCACTGCACTCCAGTCTGGGCGACACAGCGAGACTCCGTCTCAAAAAAAAAAAAAAAAAAAAAAAAAATGGTGGTGGTGGTGGTGGAGATGAGTGAGGAGGAGTTAGGAGCTGAGAACTAGGAGAAGAGAGATGACTTATAGCAGGGATAAGCCTGTTATATCAACAGATTGCAGAGACAAAATACTTTAATCTCAATTTGGACTTCCTAGATATTTTTTAAAAACTCTGTTCTAAATTGAGATTTGAATTTAAAGTGTGCATGTATGTGTGTGTGCGTGTGTGAGAGAGAGAGCACATGTACACACACAAGCACACAGAGCACAGTAGTTTAACAAAAAGAAAATATGCTACTGTGGCCAAGCCTGGAGTCAATGCTGTAAGGGAGGCTTTCCGCTAAAAATAACAGGCTCATCCGTAATTATAAGACCATGTAATATAATATTTGTGTTTTCAAATACAAAAGAGGCACATGTCAAAGGGTATGAGAAGCACAAAGAATTAATTCCTGCCTTAGGAGGAAACATTTGAAATGAATCTTGACAAATGGACAGTGAACCCTCAGGAAGAGGGACAACAGCATGTGCAAAGGCACAGAGCATGAAAAATTGTGATGAAACATGACAAGTTTATGTGACAAGCTAAGAGGCTTTAGGCAAGGAGACATCCTGAGAGGTTTGGAGCAGCAGAGTGGCATGGTCTGCACCTGGAAAGATAAGCCTGGCAGTACTTGTAGAAGACTAGGCTGGGGCACCAGCGGGGACCAAGGCCAAAATGCAGGCAAGAGATGAGAGACTGAGCGAGAACAATGACCAGGGGATGGACAGGGAAAAGGCAGATGAAGGAGATGTGGGGCTTGCTTACTGGCTGTTGGTGGGGGATGCAGAGGGAGAGGCCAGCCCCGCCTGTCGGTAAAGGAGCTGATGCTTTGACCTTCATCCACCTCACACAATTGGTTTGGAAAACAGAATGTGGGGAGGAGACATGATTAATTATTATATCCCCAAACCCAATGCATGCTATATACTTTACTCTGCAACTTATTTTTAGACTTAACAGCATATCCAGGGGTAATATTAAAAATGGTAACAACTGAGTAAGCTGCAGTTCAGGTGTGTCAGGAACGTCCAGGACAATCAGTGGGACTCAAACTCATTCTTTTTTAAAAATAACTTTTAAAAATGGATATATAATAGTTGTCCATATTTTGCGGGTACATGTGGTATTTTGAGACGTGTATATAACGTGTAAAGAGCAAATTAGGGTAATTGGGATATCCATCACCACAATCATTCATCTTTTCTTTGTGTTGGGAACATTACAGTCCTTCTCTTCTAGCTATTTTGAAACATGTAATAAATTATTGTTAACTATGATTTCTGTATCATATACTAGAACGTACTCCTTCTAGCTATGGATTTTTGTACCCATTAACCAACTTCTCTTTAGCCTCCCCTCTCTTCTTCCCTTCCTAGCCTCTCATAACCACCCTTCTACTCTTTACCTCTACGTAAAGCTCACACTTTGCATTACCGGTATGAAATCCCAACGGATGGAATGTGTTATAATTCATTCAACCATTCAGTTGTGGATGAGGGATCACATAGTTTCTCTTACTTTGTCACCAAAGACAATGCTGCAATGAACACCCTTGAAGTGAATCCGCACGTTTTTGCTTTGAAAACACTTTCATGTTTTATTTCATCGGAATCACATTTTGTAGTATCTCACATTTTCTTCTGCAGTATTACTTGGTGTTCAGATACTTGATACTGTGTGTAAATAATATTGAAACATACTCAAGGCCCAACTGCAGGGCATGCTTACCAGTTATTCTTCCAAGGCCTGGTATCCTTGACCCAGCTTCCCCAGCCAGGTGTGCTCCCAAGCTGTGGCCAATCAAGTGCACTTTAGAAGGGGAATATCCAAAATTTTTCTGAAAGTATTGTTTAACAGAATAAGTATTTTTAAAACAGCGGTGGAATAGCTTAAATATGCTTTAAAAATAGAAAAAAAAAAAAAGGATGAACATGATTCTCCCTTTTGCATGTAAGATGGAGGCTGGTAAAGTCACAAAGTGACACCTCTGCCTACATCCTTATCCAACTAAAGGAGAACAGATGGGCTTGGAAGAATGCCTTCTGTAGGAGCTCTTCTGCTTGTGCTAAGGGGCTGGCCTGTGGTCCTTGGAAACAGGAGAACAGCCCCAGCAACTATATTTGTGGCTTCTAGCTCCATGCTGATCCTTCCTGAGGCCCAATCCTTTCAGCATGCTCACAACACGCATCAAAGGCAGCTCATTCCTACACTGTTATCCGCCTTGCCTGTGTCTGTATCCTTCAGGTTAAGGCAACACTAGAAAATGTATGGGATAACTTTGGTTTTAAAATAGGAGCTTTTAAGAATATTCACAAACTCAAATAACTCAATATCAAGAAAGCAAATGATCCAATAGAAAATGGGCAAAGGATTCGAATAGTTCTCAAAAGAAGACATACGAACGGCCAATGAATTTATGAAAAAATGTTGAACATCCCTAATCATTAGGGAAATGCAAAACAACATCACAATGAGATATCACCTCACATCTGTTAGAATGGTTATTATAAATAAAAGATAACAAGAGCTGTCAAAGATTTGGAGAAAAGGGAAAACTTGTACACTGGTGGAGGGAATATAAATAGGTAGAGCCATTATGGAAAATAATATGGAGGTTCCTCGAAAAACTAAAAATAGAATTACTATATGATCTATCAATCTCACTTCCGGGAATACATGCAAAAATATCAAAATCATTATGCTGAAGAAGAGATATTTGCACTCCCATTTCATTGCAGCATTATTCATAATAGCCAAAATATGGAATCAACCTGTGTCCATCAATGAATTAATGGATAAAGAAAATATGTTATACCTACATGATGAAAAAGGAAATTCTGTCATTTGTGACAACATGGATGAACCGGGAAGACATGCTAAGTGAAAGAAGCCAGGCATAGAAAGACAAACACTGGACTGGACACGGTGGCTCACGCCTGAAAATCCCAGCACTTTAGGAGGCAGAGGAGGGTTGATCATGAGGTCAAGAGATCAAGACCATCCTGGCCAACATGGTGAAACCCCGTCTCTACTAAAAGAAAAATACAAAAAATTAGCCAGATGTGGTGGCAAGTGCCTGTAGTCCCAGCTACTTGGGAGGCTGGGGCAGGAGAATGGCATGAAATCTGGAGGTGAAGCTTGCAGTGAGCAGAGATCGTGCCACTGCACTCTAGCCTGGGTGACAGAGCAAGACTCTGTTTCACAAAAAAGAAAGACAAACACTGTATAACTTCACTTAATATGTGGAATTTTAAAAAGTCAAACTACATAAGTAGAGGATAACAGTAGTTATCAGGGGCTGAGACTGGGGTGTCGGGAATAGGGAGATATTGATTAGTGGGTATAAAGCTTCAGTTACACAGGAGGAGTAAGTTTCTGAGATTTATTGCTTAGCATTAATAATAATGCATTATATATTTCAAAATTGCTAAGAGTAGATTTAAAACATTCTCATTATTAAAAAATGTTATGTCGGCCGGGTGCGGTGGCTCATGTCTGTAATCCCAGCACTTTGGGAAGTCAAGACAGGCAGATCATGAGGTCAGGAGTTCAAGAACAGCCTGACCAACATAGTGAAACCCCATCTCTACTAAAAAAAAAAAATAGAAAAATTAGCCAGGCATGGTGGTGTGTGCCTGTAATCCCAGCTACTCAGGAGGCTGAGGCAGAAGAATCGCTTGAACCCGGGAGGCAGAGGTTGCAGTGAGATGAGATAGTGCCCCTGCACCCCAGCCTGGGTGAAACTCCATCTCAAAAAAAAAAAAAAATGCTCTGTGAAGATGTGAAGTCACAGATATGTTAATTAGATTGATGTAATCATTCCACCATGTATACACGTATACATATATCAAACCATCACAATGTACCCCATAAATATGTACAATTATTATTTGTCAGTTAAAAACAAAATCTTTTTTTTTTTTTGAGACGGAGTCTCGCTCTGTCACCCAAGCTGGAGTGCACTGGCCAGATCTCAGCTCACTGCAAGCTCCGCCTCCTGGGTTCACGCCATTCTCCTGCCTCAGCCTCCCGAGTAGCTGGGACTACAGGCGCCCGCCACCTCGCCCGGCTAGTTTTTTGTATTTTTTAGTAGAGACGGGGTTTCACCGTGTTAGCCAGGATGGTCTCGATCTCCTGACCTTGTGATCCGCCCGTCTCGGCCTCCCAAAGTGCTGGGATTACAGGCTTGAGCCACCGCGCCTGGCCAAAAACAAAATCTTAAATAAAAAATAATATTCATAAATAGATTATACATCTAGAGTTTAAACAAAAGTGTGATAGGGAACAAAGGAGCAAGCATTTAAAAATGTTTTTAAATATCAGACTAAATGTAATGTGAAATCTACCATCTTAACAAAATCTTAATTGTATGACCCAGTTTTGCTAATTACAGGCATGATGTTGTTCAGAAGATCTCTAGAAATTACTCATCTTGCATGATTGAAACTTTATACCCATTGAATAGCAACTCTATTTCTCTTTTCTTTTGCCCACCTCCTGGAAAGAAGCATTCCATTCTTTGCTGCTATGAGTTCGGCTATTTTAGATACCTTATGTAAGTGGAATCATACAATATTTGTCCTTCTGTGACGGGCTCATTTCACTTAGCATAATGTCCTACAGGTTCATCTGTTTTGTTGCATATAACAGGATTTTCTTCTTTCCTAAAGTTGAATAATATTCTATTGTGTATATATACATTTTTCTTCATCCGTTCATTTGTTCATGGACATGTACGTTGTTTCCATGTCTTGATTATTGTAAATAATGCTGCAATGGACATGGAAGTGAGATATCTATTCTAGATCTTAATCTCAGTCTTTTGGATAAGTACCTAGAAGTGTGATTGCTGGATCATATGGTAGTTTTATTTTTAATTTTTTGAGGAATCTTCATAGTGTTTTACATAATGGCTGTACCATTTTACATTCCCACCAACAGTGTACAAGGTTTCAATTTCTCCCAATTCTCAACACTTATAAGCTTTTTTTTTATGATAGCCATTCTAAAAGATGTGCGATGGTATCTCACCATGAATTTGATTTGCTTTTCCCTGATGATTAGTAATTTTCAATAGTTTTTCATAAACTGGTTGGTTATTTGTGTGTCTTCTTTTAAAAAAATGACTATTTAGGTCAGGCACAGTGGCTTATGCCTGTAATCCCAGCACTTTGGGAGGCAGAGGTGGGCAGATCACGAGGTCAGGAGATTGAGACCATCCTAGCTAACACGGTGAAACCCCGTCTCTACTAAAAATAAAAAAAAAATAAAAAAAAAAAATTAGCCGGGTGTGGTGGCGGTCGCCTGTAGTCCCAGCTACTCGGGAGGCTGAGGCAGGAGAACGGCATGAACCCAGGAGGTAGAGCTTGTAGTGAGCCAAGATCATGCCACTGCACTCCAGCCTGGGTGACTGAGCAAGACTCTGTCTCAAAA
>NW_016805132.1:932448-959529 GCF_001698545.2 Rhinopithecus bieti | reverse complement strand
AAAAAAAAAAAAAAAAAAAAAAAAAAAAGACTATTTAAGTCCTTTGCCCACTTTAAAATCAGGTTATTTGTCTTTTTGTTATTAAGTTGTTGGAGTTCCTTATACATTTTGGATTTAAGCCCTTATCGGATATATGATAACATATATAGTTTGCAAATATTTTCTTCCATTCCATAGGTTGCCTTTTCACTGTGTTAATTGTTTCCTTTCCTGGGAAGAAGCTTTTTAGTTGGATGTAGTCCCCTGTGTTAGTTCATTCTTGCATTACTACAAAGAAATACCTAAGGCTGGGTAATTTATAGAAAGAGGTTTAATTGCCTCATGGTTCCGCAGGCTATATACATAGCACAGTGCTGGCATCTGCTTCTGGTGAGGCCTCAGGGAGCTTAGAATCATCAGGGAAGGCAAAGGAGGAGCTGGTGTGTCATAGAGTGAGAGCAAGAGTAAGAGGCAAGTGGGGAGGGACCATGCTCTTTACAATCAGATCTTGTGTGAACTGAGTGAGAACTCACTCATCAGCAAGGGGATGGCACTAAACCATTCATGAGGGATTCATCCCCCTGAACTAATACCTTCCACTAAACCCCATCTCCAAATTGGGGATGACATTTCAATATGAAATTTGGAGGCGACACGCATCCAAACCATATCATTCCACCCCACCCCCCTACACCTCATGTCCTTTTCACATTGCAAAATACAATCATCCCTTCTTACTATTCCCCCCAAATGTTAATCATTCTAGCATCAACTCAAAGTTCAAAGTCAAAAGTCTCATCTGAGACTCAAGGCCAAGATATAATGGTGGTACAGGAATTGCATAAACAGTTCCATTCCAAAAAAGAAAAATTGGCCAAAAGAAAGAGGTAATAGGCCCCATGCAAATCTGAAACCCAGCAGAGCAGGTCAGGCATTAAATCTTAACGCTCCAACATAATCCTTGACTCCATGTCCCACATCCTGGTGTGAGGAGTGCGCTCCCAAGACCTTGGGCAGCCCTGCCCCTGTAGCTTCTCTGGGTGTAACCCACATACTGCTCTCTGGGGTTGGAGATGAGTGCCTGCCAGTTTTTATAATCATGGATTTTCCAGTGGATCTAACATTCTGGGGTCTGGAGGGCAGGAGCCCCTTCCCACAGATCCACTAGGCAGTTCCTCATTGGAGACTCTGTGTGAGGGTTCCAACCTCACATTTCTTCTTGGCATTTCCTTAGTAGAGTTTCTCTGTGGGGGCTCTGCCCCTACAGCAGGCTTCTGCCTGGGCACACAGACTTATCTATACATTATCTGAAATCTAGTTGGAAGCTGCCAAGCTTCCTTCACACTTGCATTCTGAGCATCTGCAGATTTAACACCACTTGAAAACTGACAAGGCTCATGGCTTGCACCCTCCAGAGCTGTGTTCTAAGCTGTACCTGGGACCCTTGGAGCTGAGGGTGGAGCCTGAGCAGCTGGGATGCAGGGAGCAGTGTTCTGAAGGCTGAGCAGGGCAGTGGCACCCTAGGCCTGGGTTCTGAAATCATTCTTTCCGTTTAGGCATCTGGGCGTGCGACGGGAGGGGCTGCCTCAAAGATCTCTGAAATGCCTTTCAGGCCTTTTCCCCATTGTCTTGGATAGCAGCACCCGACTCCCTTTTAGTCATGCTAATCTCTCTAGCAAGTGGTTGCTCCACAGCCCACTTACATTCTTCTCCTGAAAAAGCTTTTTCTCTGTCTGCCACATGGCTAGGCTAGGCTGCAAATTTTCCAAGCTTCAATGTTCTGCTTCCCTTTGAAACATAAGTTCCAACTTTAAGTCATTTATTTGTTTCCATATCTGATTGTAGATTGTTAGAAGCAGTCAGATCATATCTTGAATGCTTTGCTGCTTAGAAACTTCTTCTGCTAGATACCTGAAGTCATTCCTCTTAAGTTCAACATACCGCAGATCCCCACGGTGTGGACATAATGCAGCTAAGCACTTTGGTAGGGTGTAACATGGGTGACCCTTACTCCAGTTCCCAATAACTTTGTCATTTCTATCTGAGACCTCATCAGCCTGGATTTCGCTGTCCATATCTCTATCAACATTTTGGTCACAACCATTTAACAAGTCTCTAAGAAATTTAAAACTTTCCCTCATCTTCCTGTATTATTCTGAGCCTCACAAACTCTCCCAACATCTGCTAATTTCCCAGCTCCAAAGTTAATTCCACATTCTGAAGTATCTTTATAGCAATGCCCTGCTCCTTTTTACTATTTTTTTTTTGGTGCGTGTGTTAGTTCATTCTTGCGTTGCTATGAAGAAATATCTAAGGTTGGGTAATTCATAAAGAAAAGAGGTTTAATTGGCTCATCGTTCTGTAGGCTATACATAAGGCATAGTGCCAGCATCTGCTTATGTCTGGAAGCTTACGATTATGGTGGAAGTCAAAGGTGGGGCTGGGCTATCACATGGCAAGAGCAGGAGCAAGAGAGTGAGGGGGGAGGTTCCATGTTCTTTTAAACAAACAGATAGTATGTGAACTAACTGAGCAAGAACTCACTCATCATCAAGAGGATGGCACTAAGCCATTCATGGGGGACCCACCCCCATGATTCGATACCTCCCACTATGCCCACCTCCAAATTTATGACCACATTTCAACATAAGATTTGGAGGGGACACGCATCCAAACCACATCTTCTTCCTTGTCTATTTTTGCTTTTGCTGCCTGTGATTTTGGTGAAATATCCAGGAAATCATTGTCAAGTCCAATGTCATAAAGCTTTTCTTCTATGTTTTCTTCTAGGAGTTTTATAGTTTTAGGTGTTATGATTGTCTTTAATCTATTTCAAATTGATGTTTTTGTGTGTGTGTGTGTATAGTGCTGCTTACTCTGCTGCCTAGGCTGGAGTGCAGTCTGTTACATAGACTGGAGTGCAGTGGCACCATCTCAGCTCATTGCAACCTCCACCTCCCAGGTTCAAGCGATTCTTGTGTCTTAGCCTTCCATGTAGCTGGGATTACAGCTGTGCCACCATGACCGGGTAATTTTTTGTATTTTTAGTAGAGATGGGGTTTCACCATGTTGGCCAGGTTGGTCTCGGCTTCCTGACATCAAGTGATCTGCCTGCCTTGGCCTCCCAAAGTGCTGTGATTACAGGCATGGGTCACCACACCCGGCCTTCAATTATTATATTCTTTTGCTCCAAGATTGGTTTGGTACTTTTTGTATTTGTTTCATCTTGTTGAAATTGTCACTTTGTTCATGCAATGTTCTCCTGACCTCATTTAACATTTTTATGATGGTTAGTTTGAATTCTCTGTCAGTTAAACATATATCTTTGTTTCATTAGGGTTTGTTTCTGCAGATGAATCTGTTTCTTTGGTATATATTGTTTCTTCATTTTCCTTGACTCTTTATGTTGGTATTTGCACATTAGAAAAAATAGCCACCTCTGCCAGGGTGTTCATGGATTGTTCTTTGTGGGAGAAGACTCTCACCAATCAGCCTAGCCAACAATTCTGGGCACCTGTCAAACCTTTGTGCTGGTCCAAATCACTATCTTTATTCTTAGCAGCCTTCAGCATCTGGAGTAAGCTGAGTGCCATCAGCACTTCCAAGAGAGTTAAGACAGAAATCAGTCTCTCAGGCAGCCCCTGGAAAAGTTGGAACTTTTGATTTGCAGTGTAACTCTTTTCCTCCCAAGGAAAACATGGGATCGAGGGTATTCTACCCAATCACTTTGTCTGCACTGAGCTAGGGAAAGGGGCTATAGTGACTGCTTGAATGCCATCTTTCTTCCCATCTTTGTTCTCATTGGCCCCTAGGTACTAAAGCATTCTGGGTTCTATCAATGCTCCAAGACATGTGATATTGAAGTGATTACCCTGAGCAGCCCCAGAAAAACTGAAACATTGGATATGAAGTCCCACTTTTTCCATCCACAAGGTGAAGCGGGAAGCTAGGAGTTTCCTTCAGATCATATGGTGCTGGGTCAGGGGTAGAAGTTAAGACAAGAAGGTATCTCAAATTTTCCTCCTGCCTTCATTGTAGCTGGTTTTATATTTACCCAGGATGTAAGAGCCTTTCAACTAGTTTCTGAATTTCTCAGAATGTCTGCGTGTTGTTGTTGAATCAGTGTGCTTGTTGGAGAAATAAGGATCTAGGTTTTCCTATTCTATTATCTTAATAATGTCACTCCTGAGCAAGCATCTTTTAGTTTCACCTAAGTTTCAGGCTCTCATAATTATCAAACAATTGATTTTACTTGCATACATTTTTCATTTGATCAAATGTTCTATTTTTTCCACCAGTTATGACAGTTTTATAAATCACAGAATAAAGAATATTTTCTTTCTCATTTACATATGTGAATAACTGCCAATGAATGCTACATGGTCATTAGGACATCCCTTTCTCTACTGTTGCCACTATTTTTTTGTTTGTTTGTTTTTGAGACGGAGTCCCACACTCTCGCCCAGGCGGGAGTGCAGTGATGCCGTCTCAGCTTACTGCAAGCTCTGCCTCCCTGGTTCACACCATCCTCCTGCCTCAGCCTCCCGAGTAGCTGGGACTACAGGTGCCTGCCACCACGCCTGGCTAATTTTTTGTGTTTTTAGTAGAGACAGGTTTTCGCCATGTTAGCCAGGATGGTCTCCATCTCCTGAACTTGTGATCCACCCACCTTGGCCTCCCAAAGTGCTGGGATTACAGGTGTGAGCCACCAGGCCTGGCCAGCTGTCGCCACTATTTTAAATGTCTATTTTCTTTCCTATCTCCTTATGTAGGTTGGTATTTGAGATCATTCTCAGCCCTTATCCCCTTCATTGTTCTCCTTCTTCCCCATCTTCCTACCCTATTCCCAGGCACCTGCTTGCCCCAGAACCAATCCAGGTGGTGAATTGTGGTGGCCTAGTAACTTGTGATGAGATGACAGAAAGAGAGGTGAAGAAGAGTGTCAGCTGTTCTTTTAGCTGCTCCTTCTTTAAGCTTGAATCCTGAATTATCCCCAGAGGCCCCGGAGCCCACTCACCCTAAACCCTTTTCCCACTCCAAGGTGGCCTATTCAATTCAATGAACATTTAATTCAACAAACATTTTCCCTCACAGTTCTGCAAACATCTGTCAGCTTCCTATGAACCAATATTATTTATTTACTGGACATAGGAAAGCCCACAGCTCAGGCCCTAAGATCAATGAAGATATTCACAAAAGCTTACAGCTGGCTTTTTTTTTTTTTTTCTAAAGAGAAGATGAAGATGAATCTGATTTCATCCTTTGTACACAAAGACTGTCTCTAAAGATCTTGTACCCTAGTCTTCCCTGACAGAGTGGGAAGAGTAGAGAAGTGTCGGGGCATAAATGAGTCTTTGGATCCTTAATTCCTTCTTCAGGATGTTTACTGACAGTGGTCGATGTTCAAATATCACCCAACCTGGTTGCTCATCCAATTTGTTTCTGCTCCTGCCACTTTCCATTCTACTGCCTTGCATTTTCTTCACCCACTACTTGTCACCAACTGACATTTTCTTGTTCATTGGTTTCTGTGTGTGCCTCCATTGCTTACTAGAGTGTACATTGTGTCACAGCAGAAACACTGTCTTACTTACAAGTTATATCTTCCATGCCCCGCCCACAGTAAGTGCAGAGTGAAATATATATTTGTTGAATGAATGAATGAACCCTCCTTGAAAATCTGAAAGAATTATGCATCTTCAGATTTTACTACCCTGCATTTTAGGGTGGGAAATTACTTTTTGGAAAGCATTTGGAGATTCGTGAATGTCGCAGAGTATAGGCCTAATAAATAGCAAGATCTATTTTATTCTTTTAGAGAATATGTGGGTTAAATAGTTGTGTCTGAACTGGCTTACAGACCTAACTAATTCACAGGCACAGAACCCTCTTTTTGTGTGAAAACACGTGTCATATTCTAAACAAAAACTATTTGTAAGATGGTAACAATTTATAATTTTAAGGATAGATTTACAATGTGATGAAACTGATTGAGATGGTCCAACATGCTGACCAGGGCACTGACCTTGCGGGGGTAGTTTTTAGTGATGAGCCTGTGTAGACACACTGCCACCTAGTGGTGATTCAAATAACCACAGACTCTACTACGAAGAAACTTTTCCTTTTCTATCTACCATGTACAAATGCTTATTATTTCACGTGTTCAGTACTTGTCTAAGCTAATAAAAAAAGGCATTCAATTGTCCCAACTTCTGAGTTAATATCCAAAACCAATTCAATATAATTTTTAAAAAATCAAGTCTTCTTACCACGAGGACATCAATAAAATAAGCCACCTCAGCACCAACAACACGGAGATTGTTTACAGCATGGATGTATTCCCGTGAACCGTTGATCCAATCTAAATTAATGCAGTTTATATCTTCCAGCTGTAGCAACACCTGGCACAAAGATTCACATAAATATTAAAGAAATAAGTGTTCAAGGAAACCGACGTGTCTTCACACTTGATTCCATAATAAGAAATTATACTAGTAGGTTGATATGGTTAGGCTTTGTGTCCCCACCCAAATCGCATCTTGAATTGTAATCCCCATAATCGCCATAATCTCCACGTGTCAAAGGAGAGACCAGGTGGAGGTAATTGAATCACGGAGGCGATTTCCCCCACGCTGTGTTCCTGCTAGTGAGTTCTCATATGAGATCTGATGGTTTTATAAGGGACTCTTCCGCCTTCACTTGGCACTTCTCCTTCCTGCTGCCTTGTGAAGCGGTGCCTTCTGTCATATTGTAAGTTCCCTGAGGCCTCCCCAGCCATGCTGAACTGTGAGTCAATTAAACCTCTTTCCTTTATAAATTACCCAGTCTAGTGCAGTTCTTTATAGCAGTATGAAGATGGACTAATACATAGGTATTAATAGAGAACTACTACAGGCTAGGCTCTGTCCTAACCCATATATGTATATATATGTACACACACACATATTAGTAATTAGCACCTATACATTAGAACCTAGCACCTATACATTAGTACCTATGTCACTGAGTGAGAATTAAATTTATATATAAATACATATATTAAGTATATATAAAATACATATATATAAATTTAATTCTCACTCAGTGAGATAGGTACTAATGTTATCTTCACTATATGGCCTTATAAATATTTAATTGCTTATAAAGTTAGTAGTCTATTAATCTTAAGCATAGGAGAGAAAGATTAATTTTGTCGAGTTAACTTGGAAATTGTTTTTCTTAAATTAAATGAGAAATTGATCATGCCATTTAATCTTCTGTCAAGAGAAGAATTTATTCAAGAGTGATTATACAAATTTCTTCCCCTTGTAATCTGTGCAATTTATAATAAAAATAAATGGGAAATGGATAACTCATTTGAGGCCCTGTAACACGGATCATTGTGGATAACTGAATGGAAGATTTCCATGAATATACATCAATACCTTGCAAAGTACATTCATGTTAAACATAAAGCTCGCATGCTAGTGTAAAGAGGAGTTTATTCATGTCATACATTGCACATGTCTCTCTGCCATTTGCCATCTGTTTTCCATCCAGCTATGTTGATACGGGTGATCTTGTCTGTTCCAAAATATGAGGCTTGGATAGTTGAAGAATTAACTGCACTGATCTCCTGTTTCAAGCAGAAAGAGATTAAGGAAAAATAGTAATTAAAAATTATTTAATAGTTAGTAGACCTATTCCAAAGCTGCTCAAAAGTGTTTCACTAAATTTGATTTTAACAACCTTCTTTAATATATTTTACTAAATAGTTACTGCTACATACTATAAAAGTACCATAAATTATTTTTATTATTATTTAGAGACAGGGTCTCACTGTGTTGCCCAGGCTGAAGTGCAATGACTCCATCATAACTCACTGCAGTTGCAAACTCCTGGGCTCAAGCCATCTGACCGCTTCAGCCTCCTCAGTAGTTGGACTACAGACACATGCCACCACACATGGCTTATTATAAACAATTTTTTTTTTTTTTAGAGACAGGGTCTCACTATGTTGCCTAGGCTGATCTTGAACTCCTGGCCTCAAGTGATCTTCCTACCTCAGCCTCCTGAGTCGCTGGGATTAGAGACATGAGCCACCACATCTAGCTCAAAAAATTAATGCATCATACAATGCAGTATACAAATTCAACACAAGGAGAGAAAACATCTTTGATTTTTAAAGTAATGTTTGCAAGACAATGTAGGGAAGTTTAAATCAGAATTTCAATAAATCTTACTTTTGTATAACATTTCTCAGTGATCAGTGTAATTCATGAGAATTAAAACATGCCTAGAAGCATGCCAAAACATTGCAAAATGGAGATTGTCCACCCCACTCTATGAGTAAGGAATTGAGGTTAGAATCTCATCACATGAAATATACCAGCATATTGAAGACAATTTTATATGACTATGTCAAACATTCTTTTGTATTGCTTGTATTTTGTTGGATTGCCTTAACAACAAAACTCTCAAAGACTTTAGGAGACTATACATTTAAGTGATTTTGTTATTTAAAACAATAAAAGGCACAAGTATAAGCGATTCTATTGGAAAAAATGAATACTTAAATCAGCAAATAGCAAGTCTGACAGTGGTGAATCCTATAATCTGGAAGCAGTACATTTAGATATTTATGAAATTCAAACAAAGAGCCTATTTCTGGCTATCTGTGTTTAATAGTAATGCAATTAATCATACAATTTGCTGGCTAGGTAAAGTGTCTCCAAGACTGTAAGCTAATGGTTACGAGAGTCATAAGCTGGCTTGCTCAGTAATTATAATAGCTAACACTCCTGTCTGTCTATTTGCCAGGCATTGTTCTAAGCACTTTATGGAGTAGCTCATTTAACTCTCACAACACTGTGAGGTAGCTACTAATTTTAAAAATTAGAAAAGGGGACACTGAGGGGCCAAGTAACTTGCCAAAAAGTACTGCAGCTAATGAATCCTGGAGCCAGGGTTCAAATCCACATGGCCTTTGAAGTTAGGTGCTTAACCACTGGGCCCTCAAGTCATGTTCTGATTATGGTTTTCTCTGCTGATAGGGCCCAAACTAGATGTGGGATTTGCTGAAGTGGGCAATAAAATCAATTGTCTTCAGGCCTTCTAGGGAGCATTTTTCTGCTAAATAATCCAATCCAAGTACAAAAACATGATTCCATCTACGTATCTAAGAGACTCCAGATGCTCACTCATTTCAACTCTCTTAGGCCCAGCTGGAGCGCCTCAAACACCTACTATAGTCCCGTTTCTACATCAGAAAAACCTTTTGGAGGGAATTTAATCTGAAAAAAATTGTTTATTCTTTTCTCAACATGAGAATAGTTTGAATAGGTGAGACCTCAAGCAAACTTCCAAGTGGCATTCTAACAGATATTGTGGGGTCTGAGTATCTGTTGTCATGCTAGTGTAAAGAGGAGCTCATTCACATCATGCATTGCACGTGTGTGTCTGCCATCTGCCATCTGGTTTCCATCCAGGTATGCTGATATGGGTGATCTTGTCTGAGATCACTGAGGAGTTTCATCAAGTAGCATAGGTGGAGAAAACACTTTGGTTCACTTCACTTTCACTCTGGCACAACCCTCTAAAGTAGCTTTTCAACATAAATGTGGGAAACTCCATACAGCATCATGGGATCAAAAGAAGACAGCTTAGATTCTGCTGCCACAAGGATAGAAACCAGGAAATGATGCCAATATCGTACAGAATAGGTTATGGAGAGGAAGAGTTAATTAAAGTATCAAGGTTTTTCTGGGCCTTTTAGCATTCTTTGACTGAGTAGACATGAAGCATAATAGGTATGAGATCAATCTATTCTGAAGACTACATTTCCAGTGGTATCATCTCTAGCAAGTACAAAATAGTTACCAGTTAGGTATGTTCTAACCTTGACTAAAGCTGCAGACACAGAAACTACTGGAAGTGTGCAACATGTCCGTCACCACCAGTGACTGCATAAGTCACTATAGGTTAAGGTGTCATGGATTCATGGGTGAAGTAGGTTGGTTTTATTCTTACAGAAAGGTAAAAAGGTAACTGTAAAGACCTGTGACTTTCAGGAGACCAAGTTTATTGTACCACACCACATTTACCTTTGACAATTCCTCACTTGGAGAAGGGAGTATGTTAACTGTATAGAGTTAATTTCTGATTTGTTTATAAATGAGTCCAATTCATATAACATATGAGTCAGGTCTGTGGAAATCCTTATTTTAATTACACACTTTGACTCATCCTATATCACAGTTGTTAGAAAAACACTTTAACAGCAAACAATAGGCTTCCATCCATTACAAATTTCAGATACATATCTGGTTTAATTACACAGGATTCTTTCCAAATGGAGGGAAGTGGGGAAGGCATGAAGAACATTATTTAGGGAAGTATTTAGTTTTCCAATTTTCTTTTCATTGGCAAGAGGACCCAGCTTCACCTAAACACTGTCTTTATCACCTTCTGTTTTACTGACTGTGCTCCAAAGAATTCAAGTGCATAGCCACTTATATAAAAGGATAAAAGGATCCATGAGCCTCACTAGCCCTAAGAGTGAAGATCAGGGAATAGAGTTAGTCCTAAGTGGATAAATATGCCCTGAACATCCTAAAAGGCAGAGAAGCTGCCCCCAAATACTTGTATTCAGCATAGATTCTCTTCACTTAAAAAAAAGTTAATCTACTAGCGAACAATACAGTCAGGATGGCTGAAGGTGACCCCAAGAAACCAAAGGACAAGATGTCTGTTTATGCCGTCTCATACATGCAGAGAAGAACATAAGAAGAAAAAACCCAGAGGTCGCTGTCAGTTTTGCAGAATTTTCCAAGAAGTGCTTTGAGGGGTGGAAGACAATGTCCAGGAAAGAGAAATCTAAATTTGATGAAATGGCAAAGGTGATTAAAGTGCGCTATGATCGGGAAATGAAGGATTATAGACCAGTTAAGGGAGGCAAGAAGAAGGATCCTAATGTCCCCAAAAGGCCACTGTCTGGATTCTTCCTGTTGTATTCAGAATTCTGCGCCAAGATCAAATCCACAAACCCTGGCATCTCTATTGGAGATGTAGCAAAAAAGCTGGGTGAGATGTGGAATAACTTAAATGACAGCAAAAAAGCAGCCTTACATCACTAAGGCGGCAAAGCTGAAGGAGAAGCATGAGAAGGATGTTGCTGACTCTTAAGTCGAAAGTAAAGTTTGATGGCACATAGCGTCCTGCTAAAGTTGCCTGGGAAAAGGTGGAAGAGGAAGATGAAGAAGACAGAGAAGAAGAGGAGGAGGAGGGGGAGGAGGAATAAAGAAACTGTTTATCTGTCTCCTTGTGAATACTTAGAGTAGGGGAGCCCTGTAATTGACACATTTCTTATTTGAGAAGTGTCTGTTGCCCACATTAGGTTTAATTACAGAGTTTGATCATGATCATATTGTAGTCTCTGAAAGTGCTCTAGAAATAGTCAGTGGTTTACATGAAGTGGCCACAGGTGTCTGGAGCACCCTGAAACTGTATGAAAGTTGTACATATTTCCAAACATTTTTAAAATGAAAATGCAAAGAAAGTTAAGATACACATAGCATTAAAATCAACATTTTAACCATTTTAAAGGGTAAACTCAGTGGCATTAAGTCATTCATGTTGTCATGCAGCTATCACTACCATCTTTCTCCAGAACTGTTTCATCACCCCAAACTAAAAGTCTGTACCCATCAAACAGGAACTCTCCATTACCTACTCCAGGTATCTCCTATAAATGAAACCATAGATTATTTGTCCCTTGGTGTCTGGCTTATTAGCAAAATGTTTTGAAGAGTCATCCATGTTATATTATGTATTAGCATTTCACTTCTTTTTAAAGCTGAGTAATATTCCTCTCTTTACTTCTTGATAATTACAAAACTCAAACTTTCGAGGAATATTTCTTTATAAGGTCTCTATACCCATAGTAAGAACTTTTTTTTCTTGTTCTAGAGACAGCCACATCTACAGAATTGGTCACATTCATATAGCATATGGGTCAGGCCTGGGGAAATCCTTGTTTTAAGTACATAACTTGATTTATCCTGTATCTTAGTTGTTGAAAAACACTTTAACAGCAAACAATTGGGCTTGTATCCATTACAAAATTCAGGTACAGATCTGGTTTAATTACACATGATTCTTTCCAAATGGAGGGAAGTGGAGAAGGTGTGAAGGACATTATTTAGGGAAATACTCATCTACAGATGGCAAATTTCAGTAAAGAGTAGTGTGTACATATGTATGTGTGTCTGGTGAGTAGAGAGCTACAAGTCAGACCATATTTGTATGGTAGGAAGGCATAGGAGAAGGCTGTCTTGGCTGGCAAGGCCCAGCAGTATGTGATGGGCCTGATGGAAAGTAAGCCCCAAGGCTACAGATTCAGGTAAAGACTGGAAATGGTCTTCTCTGGCCTCCCTTTTTTCCTGCTCCCTAAATATAGATCCTCCATCCACTCCTAGTCCTGCCCTCGTTTCTCTGCTTCTGAGATTTCATGTATTCTTTGGGTTTCAATTTTCAACTCCAGCCAGAAGACTTTTGAATCTTTTTCTCCAGTTCTGGGCTGCCTGCTTGGCTGTCAGACTAACATCTCCAATAGGTTGCTCAAGCCTCACCTGTCCAGAATCTAACTCCTCTTTTATCCTCAATTTTTTTGATAAGAGGGTTATCATTTTCCCAATCATTTATGTGTGAAATCTCAGACTAGTTTATGATGTTTATCATGTTGATTTTCTATTATCATACTCACTTTCATTACTGCAGTTCAGGTGTGTTTCCCATGTGTGATCCAAACTGCACTATAGCTTTCTATTTAACACTGTCAAATGGAACTTTCTGTGATGATGGAAATATTCTATATCTGTACTGTCCAGTATGGTAGCCACTAGCCACATGTGGCTATTGAGCACTTGAAATGTGGCTGGTGTGGCTGATGAACTGAGTTTTTAATTTGATTTAATTGTTAATAGTCACATGTGACCAGTGGCTATTATGTTAGCACAGTTCTAAGTGGTCTCATAGTCACCTCTGATCTCTTCCAGCTTCAGACAAGAGAGCAACTGCAGCCACAGTAAATGCCCTAAAGCAGCTCTGAAAAGCTCTCAGTGGGGCCTCATGATTTACAGGAGGAAGTACAAACTCCACAGGAAGGAACAAAATTTGTTCCTCAACTACTTTTCTAACTAACCTTACTTTTGAAGACTCCTTCTGTACCGCTAGACTAACCCAACGCATCATCCATCAGATGCGCCTGTGGTTTCTCTTCTTTATGTTCATGCCACTTCCTTTGCCATTACCCTGCTTACCTCTGCTCGTGAGCATCTTGTCCATCCTGCAGGATACACCTCAAGCACATGTCCTCCTCAAAATGTTACCTGGTTCCATCCCTGACCTCAAGGTGAGCTCTTCTTCACTTTGTTCTCAGAGTCTTTCAGTTGCATCTTACATCACAGATCATAATTTGTGTTGCAAGAAAGGTATTTGTTTATATATGCCATTTCTTCCACTGTAATAAACTCAAGACTGTTCTGTTTATTCAGTTCAATAGATGATAGGCATTGTTGCTTATCCACAGTCTTACAGATGGAAGGTTCTCAGTTAGCACACTGACTGAACATAATGTCTTTTACCTCTTATGAAATAACAACATAAGAGCTATCTTCATATTTAAATCAGATATATCAAAACAGATAATATAGAACAGATAACATACAAAACAATCGGACTCATAATACTGAAAAGAAATGTTACCGTATCTATGTCTTCTGTATCTATAGGCAAATCTTATATTTTAGAATAATCCATGTGTGAAGGCTGCAAGTTAGCTTACCTGATAGGCATTGGGATTGTGTATAGTGTAGAGGAGGAAACGAGTGTTTATCTTCTCTGGAGACCAGGGTAAACCTACCAACTCTGTTGAGAAAGTCCTGGTCCATGGTAAACCATCTTTGAAACACCCTAACCTTTCATAGCAAACTTCTTTTCCTGCAGCAGAAAGGCGGAGTGTCAGTAATAGAGGAACCAGGCTTACAGAGAGGCTGTGTTTCTCACTATGAGTTAAAGTAGGCTTTAATTTCAGAAATTAACCCCTTATTGAATTTATGGCTTGAAAATATTTTCTCCCATTCTATAGGGTTGCCTTTTCATTTTGTTGATTAGTTCCTTTACTGTGCAGAAGTTTTTTGTTTAATGCAATCCCACTCATTTATTTATTTTACTTTTGTTGTCTATGCTTTTGTTGTCATATTAAAAAAAAAAATCATTGCTAAAGCCAGCAACAAGGAGATTTTTCCTATGTTTTCTCCTAGGAGTTATATAATTTCAAGTCTTACATTTAAGTCTTTATTCCAAGTTAATTTTGTATATGGCATAAGATAAGAGTTCAATTTCATTCTTTTGTGTGTGGATATCCAATATTCCCAACACCATTTGTTGAACAAGCCTATCATTGTATATCCTTGGCACCCTTGTCAAAGACTAGCTGACCATATACACATGGGTTTATAATTTTGTATGTGGCATAAGGGTTCAATTTTATTCTTTTGTATGTGGATATCCAATTTTCCCAACACCATTTGGTGAAGAAGCCAATCGTTTCCTCATTGTATATTCTTGGCACCCTTGTCAAAGACTAGTTGACCATATACACATGGGTGTATTTCTGGACCCTCTACTCTGTTCCATTTGTTTGTGTGTCTGTTTTTATGTCAGTATCACACTGTCTTGATTAATATAGTTTTGTAGTAAGTATAGTTTTGAATCAGGAAGTGTGCTGCTTCCAGCTTTGTTCCTCTTTCTTAAGATTGCTTTGTTATTTGGGGTCTTTTGTGGTTCCACGTTAATACCTAAGGAACTCACACAACTCAATAGCAAAAAATAAAATAACTAAATTTAAAAATAGGCAAGGACCTGAACAGACATTTTCCTTAAGAAGCATACAAATGGCCAACAGCCATATGAAAAGATGCTCAACATTGTGAATCACTGTGAAAATGTAAATCAAAACCTTAATGAGATATCATCCCACACTTGTTAGGATGGTACTGGCCACATTCCAGCCCCAGCAAAGCTCAGCCAGAAGGGCAGGCTTGAAGCCAAGAGATAACAGCTCAATAACCCAGCACATGCCACTCTTCACTTTGTCTCACCTCTTCCTCCAACGCGGTCAATAACACTGTTTTGTTTTTGTTTGTTTGTTTGTTTGCTCATTTATTGACTTCTATTATAAATTTAAAAAGTAACTTTCTATTTTTTGATCCATACATCATATTTGTTAGAACTTGACTCCCAGTTTCCTAAGAGGAAGATTTTAGTGGTACTGCCTCTCCCTCTCTGCCTCCCTTCCAGCTTCCAAGGTCTGTCAGCTTCATAATGTTGCTTTCATGCTATCAAGATTGATAATATTCAGACTTTGCTCTATAGGCATAATTAATCCTTCCATGTTTTGTCTACAGGCTGACTCCAAATGTTGAGAATCAATGAACAGAATTTATATTATTATGACTAGATAAATATTTTTGCCTTCAGTCAACTCACATGCTATAATTACATTTCCTTTTCTGCACTTCCATTGTTCAGACACTCATTCCCTTCAAAGGAGACAATTCAAATGAATTGTCTTTCCTAATATTTGAATTACTCAGGATCAGTGTCATTGTAGTTTACTCCATATTTGGATTATGCCTTTCTTGTACTGTTTGTGTTTTCCTGTATTCTCTGGTTGCCTTTTTTTCTCTTCCTGGAAGAATGAACATGTACCTTCTTCAATATATTCCTACTATATTACAGCTTCTTAATATTTCTCCTGCCTGGAATCTATTCTGATCCTTTTCTAATTTGAACCAGTGACTACATAGTTGGATCATGGCTTTCTAAAACAACCTTCCGTTTTCCCTAGAATGCCCAGCTGCTTTTATTTTTTGCATTCTGTTGCTTTTTTTCTCCAGGTTCGCAACTACATTATTCAGTCTATGGATTTTAAAATGAAGATTTTAAAAACTAGTCCTTATTTTCTGTGTTTATCACTTCCCAGGGTTATCTGCCACTGTGCTCTTTTTTCCATAAGGAAATACTCACAGAGAGTGTAAAGTTAAAGGAAAATAGGTGTGATAAAGCAGACTGAGCGACATTATAAGGTATTAAAGCTACTTCAGAAAAAATTGAAAGATTAATAGTTCTGTAAAAATAATGTTTGCTATAAAATTAATATATTGAAATTGGATCAATAACTTAAGTGGCCAATAACAAAGGATATAGTTTTAAAATTATGGTATTGAGGAATATTATGCAGCCATTAAAAACATTTATAGAGAATTTGTAATAATATCTGTAATGGAAAAAAAATAAAATTAAAAGAAAGTGTACCAAAATATTAATGGTGAATCCCAGTGGTTTTTATTTTCTTATTTATACTTGTCTATGTTATAAAATTTTCAGTAATAAATATGAATTACCTTTATAATAATGAAAAGTCACAAAAGGACAGAAAGAGTACTTCTTTACCAAATGATGCCCAGTCTGGTTTTCCTTTTGTCTTACTACTGCTAATAAAAAATACCAAAAACAGATTTAGCCTTATGTGTCGTACATATGAAAAAATGACAAAATGAAGACTTAGAAAAAGTGATGATCTAAGTGAAATGTATTGCTATTTGCGGCAGGAAAATAACTGAACCCTTATGCCGGTTACTCTATCACTTAGTGGAATTGGGAAGTATAGCCTAGCTTTTGCTAGGTTATGTTGTGGTAATAAACAGCCCTCCACATCTCATTGGCTTACAAACATTAAGGTTTATTTGTTGCTCATGTTATCCTTTGGCTGCAGTGGTCTTAGATTTGGCCTAGCTCTGATTTTCCAGTCTTCTGCATTGCAGGACCCAAGCTAAATGAGCAGGCTCTGTTTTGAGCATGTGTCTCTTGGGGTAGAGGAAAAGGATGCAACTGGGGAACCATGCAAAGGCTCTTAAAGGTGTCTAGACTTAGAATGCTCTCTTCCATGTCATGTGGCCAAAGGTAAATGTGTATAAGGGTCTTACAGGGATGGAGAGTCAATGTGGGGAACAACAATACAATCTACACACTACGGAAGGGTATGTAGATGTCAGTTTCTGTAAGTACCATCAGTATGACAACCTCACATGTTCTACAAGAATGAAAACCTGTTATTTTAATTTGTATTTATTTAATTATCAGAAACTTTGAATATCCTTTTGTGCATTTCTGACAGTTTGTACCTCTTCTGCGGATGAGATATTTGTGTCCTATGCATATTTTGCTTTTTTCTTTTCTTTTATTTTTTTGAGATGGAATCTCGCTCTGTTGCCCAGGCTGGAGTACAGTGGCACGATCTCAGCTCACTGCAAGCTCCCCCTCCTGGGTTCACGCCATTCTCCTGCCTCAGCCTCCCGAGTAGCTGGGACTACAGGCTCCCGCCACTATGCGCGGCTAATGTTTTGTATTTTTAGTAGGTTTCAATGTGTTAGTGGGGTTTCAATGTGTTAGCCAGGAAGGTCGCCGTCTCCTGACCTCGTGATCTGCCCACCTCGGCCCCCCAGAGTGCTGGGATTATAGGCGTGAGCCACCACGCCTGGCATTTTATTTTATTTCTTTGAGATGAAGTCTCACTCTGTCGCCCAGGCTGGAGTGCAGTGGCGCGATCTCGGCTCACTGCAAGCTCCGCCTCCCAGGTTCCCGCCATTCTCCTGCCTCAGCCTCCCGAGTAGCTGGGACTACAGGCGCCCGCCACCTCGCCCGGGTAATTTTTTGTATTTTTAGTAGAGACGGGGTTTCACTATGTTAGCCAGGATGGTCTCGATCTTCTGATCTCGTGATCTGCGCGCCTCAGCCTCCCAAAGTCCTGGGATTACAGGCTTGAGCCACTGTGCCTGGCCTTTATTTTTATTTTTATTACTTAAATGCTTTCTTCACCTTTACTGATTTATTTCCAGTTTCTTCAGTTCTTGAGTCCTTATATTTTAATATATTATCTAGTTGAAATGCTTTATTTCCCCTTTGGCCTAAGAATTCTTTAAAGAAACATTTGAAAAACAGCACATTAGTGTTAATTGGTTAAGAAATCATGTAAATTGGCGTATAGTTCATATCTTCCTAATTTCCACTTTCTAAAGGAGTCACTTCTCAGTCTTACTGTGAGGAGGCTTTTCCAAAGATGTAAAAAAGCTGGAAAGTAGGTTCGATAATTTCTATTAAAGAAATATTTGCTTCTTTGAGTGCCTCTTATTTGCCAGATGCTATTAGCACTGGAATTCAGCATTGGAAGAAACAATTCTAGCCCTCATCGAGTATATAATCTAGTAGGGGATGTAGAAACAGACAGTAAATAAGAGTAAGTTTTTTGAAAATGGCTACGTTAAAACAGTGACAGGTGCTGGGAGGAACCTAAAGCAGGGAAGGGATGAGGGTGTTTGTGTGTTTAGGTGAGGAGTGGTTTGCAGTTTAAATAGGGTGTCCAGGGTAGCATTTGCATCAAGACCTGAGGGGTCTTGTTTTCTAGTTTGCAGTAACTAATTTGGCAGCAATAACAGACCTAAAGCTATTTATAGTCTTTATCCCATTTAATGTGAGATTAAATTATGTGGGATAATAGGCGTGTATTTTACCACATAAATATTCATGTGATTAAATATGGGGTGCTGTCCTAGATTTTTCTGGAAATTATGTATTATATACAGTATGTTTTCCATAGCATGTTTCTAAAATAATAATTTAAAAATCTAACATTTGGAATGCATCTGGCCTCCAGGAGTTTGAATAGGGTAGGTGGATGAGTAGCAGGGGACAATGTTAGGCGGTAACAGAGGGCTGAAGCATATAGTACTTGGTAGGCCACTGGGAGGACTTTGGCTTTTACTCTGAAGTGAGATGGGAAGCCACTGGAGGACTCTGAGCAGAAAAGTGACATGGACTGACTTGATTTAGCTTCTGTTCAGTCGAATCTGAGAAGAGATTGAAGCAGGGCAAGGGTAGAGGAAGAGGTCAGCTAGGACTCTATTATAACAAACTATCAGATAAGAGACAATGGTGGCTAAGACTAGGGTGGTAGCAGTGGAGGTGGTTGCAAGTGGTCAGGTTCTGCATAGGTTTTGAAGGAGGATCCCAAGAGATGTGCTGACTAACTGGCGGTGAGGTATGACAGAAAGAAACGTCAAGGATGATGCAAGGTGTTTTGGCCAGAGCACCTGGAAGTCCATTAGTTGTGAAAACTTTGAGATGAACAGATTTGGGGGTAGATATTGAGAGTTCAGTTCTGGATAAGTAGATTTGATATGAATTAGATACCTAAGTGGAGCTGTCTCAGAGGCAGTTTTATATATGAGACTGGGATTCCAGGGAGAAGTTCAGCTGGAGATATTACACTTGGAAGTCATTAGCATAAATGGTAGGTACCAGAAGATTGACGGCAATGGACTCTGCTACAGATTTAATAGATGAGATATAGGTAATAATACAAATGAATGTAGACTCAATTGTTAAATTTATGGCAGCTGTGTAATAGATATGTGGTGTGTAGGAGAAATATATGTATTATCTAAATTTTACATAACTATGTATTTTGTTAAAGTAACTTCTTATTAGGCAGCGATTTCTCTCCTCAATTCCCTTCTTAGCCAGGGTAAATCCTACAGTCAATTATAAGCACACCCCTGTACTCTCCTTGAACTTCTCTCCTGTTCTTGCTTCACTTGGCTTAACCACAACTCTAGTTAAGCCCAACACTTCACCTATTTCCTGCCTACACCTGTGCAGCTGAATATGCCTGGAGGAAATCACATACCATACTGACTATATCACTTTTAATTTGTGGTTATGAAATTAAAGCAGATCCTAAAGCTGCCCAGCCATCATATCATATTTTCCTAGGCCCTTCGTTTTCCCGGGCTCCTGGGTTATTTCATTCTTCTCCCCTCTCAAACCTCTAACATTTTCATGCCCACCAACCCTCTTGGCTGATGACCCTGTTTCCTATTTCAATAGGAAACCAGAAACAGAGAGAAGGGACCTTTTACAAGCTCCCAGCATGTCTATCCAGCTACCTGCAGATACCTGCCCTTCTATTCTGCCTTCACTCTGTTCACAAGAGACGAACTGTCTTTGTCCCTCACAAAGGCAAACCTTCATCCTATTAGGACTCCATCTTCTCTCATCTACTGAGGGGTAAGACTCAACATTACTTCCTTCTCTTTCTCCTGCTTTACCAAGTTTCCTCCTCTCTACTGGATCATTCCTAGCCTCACATGAACATGCTGTTATTTCTTTCATTTTAAATTGACTTCTAGGCTAACTCTCCTAGTTTCCTAACACTTCACTGAGTACTTCTTGGCAGTCTTCTTTGCTAGTTTGCCCTCATCTTCCTGATTTCTCAATGAGGAAACGTCCTAGGACTCAGTAATTCCATCTTCCTTCTCTACGTGCAGTCACTCCCTTGTTGATCTTGTCTGTATTCATGGCTTTAAACATCATCTCAGCAGATCAGGGTAAGCTGCCTATTGCTTAATTCTGCCTTCACCAGTCTAACTGCTTTCAACATTCAATTAGGACTGTCCTGGGGCAGGAGAATCATGCAAAATAGAATATAGTCCTTGAAATATGAAAACTAACGCTAGTCCTATCTCCTTCATTTTTTTTGCCAATAGAGAAGAGCTGGAGGTCAGAGACTAAAAAACACTGAACTGAAAGTCAAGATTGGCCAATTCCACCAGCTAGCGCCAAGATGTTACACAATGAATCTCTCTGTTTTGTTTTCTTCACCTGTGTAAATAAGAACGGACACTTATTGATTGCTCACTACTAATATGTCCCAAATCCCATGCCAAGCATTTTACATGAATTACAGGTTGAGTATCCCTTATCCAAAATGTTTGAGACCAGAAGTGTTTCAGATTTCGGGTTTTGGTATGTTTGCCTATACACAATAAGATATATTGGGGACAGGGCCCAAGTCTTAATACAAAATTCATTTCTGTTTCATATATACCTTGTACACATAGGCTAAAGGTAATTTTATACAGTATTTTAATAATTTTGTGCATGAAACAAAGTTTGTGTTAAGTATTTATATGTGAAATATTCTACTTGTGGCATCATATTAGTGCTCAAAATGTTTCAGAGTTTGGAGAAGTTTAGATTTCAGATTTTTGGGTTAGAGATGGTCAACTTGCATCTTATTTAATTTGCACGACCCTATAATGTTATTTTGGTTACTGTCCTGTTTTTACAGATGAATCAACTGAGGCTTAGAAAGGTTAAGTATTTGTTTAAAGTTAAGTAACTGCCAAGCCGCAGAACGAGGACTAAAACCCAAGAAGATTCATAATTCAAACCGGTGGTTGAACTGAATGTTAGATGTGATGACTCTCTTCTTACCACCATACTATTTCAACCAACTACATGATACGTTACAACAAAGGGGTGGATGTCATTCAACATTGAAATTATTTGATTCTAGTTTGGTTAAAATAAATCAACTAATTTTAGTGTTTGTTTATAGGCACAATATTAAACATGGATGGTAAAAGTAGCCCAAACCACTAACTCCTTACACAATAATGTCTAAGGAGTCCATATATAAAGAGCAAACATGTCAATGAATGTTGAGTTAATGTTTAAGAAACGTCCGCAGACTAATATCCTTCCAGAAAACTGTGACTCAAGTGGAAAAAAAGAACATTCCAATTGACACTAATAATTAGTTAATTCATTCAATTATTGAGTATCTACTATGAGTCAGCTACTGAATTTGGAGATTTGTGTATATTTTCTCATTTATTGCTATGTACCCATCTTAGAAATGAAGAAATTGAGACTTTAAGCCCATAAGACTAGTAAGTGGGCCGGGCGTGGTGGCTCAAGCCTGTAATCCCAGCACTTTGGGAGGCCGAGGTGGGCGGATTACGAGGTCAGGAGATCGAGACCAACTTGGCTAACCCGGTGAAACTCCGTCTCTACTAAAAAAATACAAAGAACTAGCCGGGCGAGGTGACGGGCGCCTGTAGTCCCAGCTACTCGGGAGGCTGAGGCAGGAGAATGGCGTGAACCTGGGGGGGCGGAGCTTGCAGTGAGCCGAGATCCGGCCACTGCACTCCAGCCTGGGCGACAGAGCAAGACTCCGTCTCAAAAAAAAAAAAAAAAAAAAAAGACTAGTAAGTGGCAGAGCTAGGAGCCCACAAGACTGTCCAGCAACTCTTTCATATTGTTGGAAATAGATGCTTCTTTATATTCATAAGACTCATTCAGTATTAAGTGATGCACTTGGCCATTGATAATTTTATGATAAATGAAAAAATAAATAAATACGAAGAAATATAAACAGCCAATATTTTAAACATATTCGTAAAAACAATAAACTACTTAGGAATGAAGTTAGCAATAGTAATTTCTAAATAATAAGTTCATGTCAATTACATTTCAGATGTAAGTATACTCAGTATTTTTAAAGAGCTTATTATAAATTATGAATCTTACCTCTTGATGTGCCAAAGAACAAGAATACAACAATCCAAATTCCAAGCATCTAAGCTGATTTTTTAAATCACATAAGAATCTTCTTGAAGATCTTTACTTGTAAAGTCACCTCACTATTAAAATACTAAGTGGTTTTCTTCACAATGATGCAACTCAATGTTTAAACTCTACATTTAGAAGAACATGTTATTCCACCTTATGCTCTGCAAAGTAAATAAAATTATCGGGGTGTGCCTTACATCTTGTGATTGGTAATGGAAACTTCCAAGGTTTTGCTGTTTCATTATTAGTAATATTTTGGTTAAGCACAAACTGAGTCACTCTTGAAAGTTACTTTAAGGTTACAAGATACTAGATAATAAGCATTTAGAAGTTAATATTTTTTTCCAAACCAGGATTAGACACTTTCAGAATTTTTTTTTCCTAACACATTTCTGTGTGTAAGCATCCCACTTAATACAAACAGACCCTGCTACAAGATGTTCCAAGTTCAATAACAAACATAGCTAATCTTTTCCTCTTACCTGTGTGGCAGTATAATATGGTAGTTATCATCATTGTCTTCAGAGCCCGAATCCTGGGTCCAAATTCTGCCTCTGCTACTTATTAGCAGTGTGACCTTGGGCTAGTAAGCCTCACTATTCCTTTCCTTACCTGTAAAATGGGAATGATCATGGTTCCTAGCTCATATGCTAAATAAGATGATTGAATTATTTATTGTCTGAATAGCACCTGGTACATAGTAAGTACTATATTACATGTTAATTTTTGGCACCATCATTGTTCAACTCTGTTAATGGGTATATGGGCAAATTGATGTTCACATACAGCTAAATCCACCCTTACATGATTGCACATAGGCTTCATGATATACTGTAATGTAATAGAAACTTGCCATTTTGGCTACTATGTTAACTTAAAGTGATGAGCAATTCAATCTACAGATATTCTTAGTCAGTTTCTCAATTTTTAAATGCTCATAGAAAATAGCTAACATTATTTCTTAGTTTTCCTAACTTTTCTTTCTCACTGTAATAATATTAAAGTTTCAAAGATTTATGAGGCACAGCCTTTTCATACAAACTTTGTTACATTATGCAAGAATTAGACAAATAAAAGATTATGAACAAGAGTACCTCCAAGTCCTGGATGCTTTATTTAGTTGAAACATTTCCTGGTATTCATGGCAGCCAGTCTACACTGCCATGTGGACCTGCACTAATTAGAGAATTAACTATTCAACAGCACCAAGCAGTGTGCTGGGCACGCTGTGGATGCCCATACCATGGAAAAATCACGCTCTAAAAGCTTCACTAGTTACAACTGGTTGTTTTTTTTTTTTTTTTTTTTTTTTCCAAGCAACATTTCAAGAATCAATGTTTTCAGCCATACCTGTAAGATAAGTATGAATAACATTTAATACATTCATGAGTAGGAGCTCTCAGAAGACTACATGTTATTTATATCTGCATCCCAAGTGACAAGCACAATGTCTGGGACTTAGTAGGTACTTAATAAGCATTTTTAAATTAAAAAGTACAAAGACCGGCCGGGCACGGTGGCTCAAGCCTGTAATCCCAGCACTTTGGGAGGCCGAGACGGGCGGATCACAAGGTCAGGAGATCGAGACCATCCTGGCTAACACGGTGAAACCCCGTCTCTACTAAAAAATACAAAAAACTAGCCGGGTGAGGTGGCGGGCGCCTGTAGTCCCAGCTACTCGGGAGGCTGAGGCAGGAGAATGGCGTGAATCCGGGAGGCGGAGCTTGCAGTGAGCTGAGATCCGGCCACTGCACTCCAGCCCGGGCGACAGAGCGAGACTCCGTCTCAATAAAAAAAAAAAAAAAAAAAAAAAAAAAAAAAAATACAAAGACCTACAATGATAACATAGGATATTTTTTAAAACATGCCCTTTTCTGTGTTTTTACAGCAATTTGTAATGAATCTCTTATAACACTTAGGATATTATAGAATTGTTAGGTATTTACATTTTACTCTCCTCCCCCAGATCAAGCTACTCTGAGACAAACTGGGTTTTGTTTATCTCTGGGCCACCAGCACATAGCAATAGGTCTATCGTAGCAGGCACTTGGTCAATACTTGTTGAAAGAAAAAAATTGCATTAGATTTCATTGATCTCATATCATCCAAGGAAATTCTTACCCTAGAGAGATTATCATTCTGGGAGATGAAGACCCATACTTTAAAAATTGTATTTAACGAGGATCAGATACTAGTGAATCCATAAATGCTTGCTGCAATCATTGTAGTTCTGCCTGAAAAATGTCACATACAGGAGTTAACAATAGCTTTTAAAAGTTCATCACAAAATCCATTCTCTTTCCAAAGCTCCCAGCCCAGCATTGCCAATATCTTCCGGGCCTTTCAGATACTTTATCCAAAGCATAAAGTCATCATATCCAAATCTTAAGAAATGCTTTTCTCTCCAAAGAGCTTTTCTTCATGCCTTCCCTGTTCCTGTTATTAGAACTGCTATTATTTGAGTCACAAGCTGGAAACATTCGCATCATCTTTGACACCCTTAAGGTCCCTGCCACCCTCATTCCATGAGTTGAGCCAGGCCCTGTTGATCCTCCCTCAATGGTGTCTCCTTCATTCATTCCCTCCTGTCAGGCTCACTGTCAACATCCACACTCAGAACTTCCTCTTTTGCCTGAAACATCGTTGCTGGCCCAGGCTTCTCTCTTCCTGATGAGGCATCACAGACATTGTTCCCAGGTAAACTATCTGGAATCGTATCTCTGATCACACTCTCCTCAAATGTCCCTATTGAATAAAGCTCTAAGTACTTAACTTAGATCCAGGACTGCTTGTCTTCTCCTTGGTCTACCATTTGAGCTGTAAAGTCCATGCCCTTCACCCATGTGGCTCCTGTCCACCTGCTGAGCGTTGGGCATGCTGTTTCTTCTACTTTGATGGTCCTTCCACACCTTTCTCTATATATCTACACCCCCCTCATAAATTTCAAGCCCCAGTTCAAATGTGAACAATCTCTTTCTTAAATATTTTTTCTGATCATCCTCAGTCTGATAAGATTTCTCTAGTTTCTGAACACTCACTGCATTTTGTTTATTTTTAATGTTTTATAACTTAAACAATGTTATGTTACTTATTTTTTATCCCCTTTATTAAATTGTAAGCTTGAAAGCCAAGAGTATACATTTGTATGCTTGTTAGTACAGGTTTTCTTCTAAAACACAGATCTGATCATTTTTCTAGGAGATAAAATCTAAACTCCTTAGCATTCCTGCATGGTCTTTAGGAAACTGCCCCCATGTGCTTCTTTTACCACTTCCCCACTTCAAGCACCCTTCAAGCTGAACCATGTAGAACAGCAGTCCCCAACCATTTTGGCAGGGATCAGTTTTATGGAAGGCAGTTTTTCCAAAGGATGGGGTGGGAGGATGACTTTGGGATGAATCAAGCACATTACATTTATTGTGTACTTTATTTCTATTATTATTACATTGTAATATATAATGAAATAATTTATTTATTTATTTATTTATTTATTTTTGAGACGGAGTCTCACTGTGTAGAGATGGGGTTTCACTGTGTTAGCCAGGAGGGTCTCGATCTCCTGACCTCGTGATCTACCCACCTCGGCCTCCCAAAGTGCTGGGATTACAGGCGTGAGCCACTGCGCCTGGGCATAATGAAATAATTCTACAACTCGCATTAATTTAGAGTCAGTGGGAGCCCTGAGCTTGTTTTCTTGCAACTAGAGGGTCCCATCTAGGGGTGACGGGAAACAGTGACAGATCATCTGGCATTAGATTCTCATAGGATAGGCAACCTAGATACCTCACATGTGCAGTTCACAGTAGGGTTTGTGCTCCTGTGAGAACCTACTGCGGCCGGTGATCTGACAGGAGGCAGAGATCTGGCAGTAATGCAAGCGATGGGGAGCATCTGTAAATAAAGATGAAGCTTTGCTCCCTCCCCTGCTGCCCACCTCCTGCTATGCAGCCCAGTTCCTAACAGGCTACAGACCAGTACCGGTAGTACAAATGAAGCTTGCGTTCATTTATTACCTACTCTGTCAAATCATCATCCCCAACCCCTAAATTGGAAATTATCACTCACTCTTGGCTCACCCACACTGAAGACATATGTCTCACTCTGACCCTATCGCAAGATAATCAGTCACATGATGGACTGTTCCAAGGAGGATTTGCCTCCTTGAGATTAAGGATCTCATAGTCATGTTTATATTACTTAGTACCAGGTAATGCTTCATAGTCATGTTTATATTACTTAGTACCAGGTAAGGGGCCTGTCACATGGACATTTTGCACTTTTTGAACAAATACTGTAACAAATAAATGAGTGGGAGAGAGAAAAGGAAAGAAACCTAAATAAATATTAATAAATGAACATATTGATTTGATGAAATATTTCAAAATATAAAAGTACTTGTCTGTGAGTCCAAATTTCTATAATTACAACCTTAACAATTCACGAGAAAGGAAGAAGTCATCCTACGAGTTTATTCATTTCATTCTTCATGTTTCTAGTATATCTAGGTAGGCACCTTTTAAAAAATTAACTTCAGTCCTGGTCCCTTTTTCTGAACTCCAAGGATTATTATGTATTGTTCTCTCTGAT
>NW_016805132.1:911174-932329 GCF_001698545.2 Rhinopithecus bieti | reverse complement strand
TTATATTAGTATATAATAAATATATAATATACATTGCATTATATATTATATTCAACTATATTATAATGTAATATACATATTGCATTACATATTTAATTATGTTAAGTATATATTATGTGTTTAGTATATAACATATTAAAATTTATTATATCCCAATATAATAAATAAATATTCCCATAACAAATAATGCCAAGTATTTAATGTTGGAACTGACAAATATTTACCTTTAATCAGGCCAAATATTGTATTATCTCATCAGCTAGTTCAATAGTGTTTATTTATGCTTCTGTATTTCCAAAATGGCCAGTTCAATTTAAAAGAATTTAAATTTTCTAAAGAAAAGAAGACTTGAGGGTATGATATGCTGTAGCTGTGTGCCCCCATTCAAATCTCATGTTGAATTACTATCCTGAGTGTTGGAGGAGGGACCTGGTGGGAGGTGATTGGATCATGGGGGCAGATTTCCCCCTAGCTCAGTCTGATAGTGAGTGAGTTCTCACGAGATCTAGCTGTTTAAAGTGTGTGGCACTTCCGCCTTTGCTTTCTCTCTCTTGTTGCATGTGAATATGTATGTGCTTGTTTCCACGTCATCCTCCTGACATGATTTTAAGTTTCCTGAGGCCTCCCCAGTCATGCTTCCTGTACAGCCTGTGGAACTGTGAGTCAATTAAACCTAGTTTCTTTATTAATTACCCAGTCTCACGTAGTTCTTTATAGCAGTGTGGGAACGGACTAACACAGGGTAATTTGAAGACAACTAGGTTTTCTCTTTTCACGAGAGAGGGCTGAAATAGAATGACACATTATTGCAGGTTCATTTAACACACATCCTTAAGCTCTTTACATGATAAATCACAAAATACCTTTAAAAGCACTTATTTCCCTCTGGCAGATTTTTATATTTAAATTTTACATGACAGGACATGACAGAAAACACAATCCAATTTGACACCTGAGAACAGTGGCGTGAGAAAAGAGCCCTTTGGAGATAGAGATAAAGAGAAATAAAAGGTCTTGGGCTCCATTTCTGATACTTCCAGTACTCCCATGATCTAGGACAATACACTATTTTTTAAAGTTTATCTTTAACAGATAGAGTCTCACTATGTTGCCTAGTCTGGACCTGAACTCCTGAACTCCAAAGAGCTCTTCTTCTTCGTGCCTTCTATGTTCCTGTTATTAGAACTGCTATTATTTGAGTCACGAACTGGAAACATTTGCATCATTGTTGACACCCTTAAGGTCGCTGCCGCCCTCGTTCTATGAGTCGAGCCAGGCCCTGTTGATCCTCCCTCAATGGTGTCTCCCTCATTCATTCCCTCTTGTCAGACTCACTGTCAACATCCACACTCAGAACTTCCTCTTTTGCCTGAAACATCATTGCTGGTCCAGGCTTCTCTCTTCCCAATGAGGCATCACAGATGTTGTTCACAGGTCCTCCCGCCTCAGCCTCCTGAGTAGCTGAGACTACAGGCACATGCCACCATGCCTGGCTTAGAACAAACACTGAGTTTTGACTCCCTTGTCTACAAAGTGAGGAAGTGGAAATTGGTGGTATATAGTCTTTCGTGGTTGTAAAACAGTCTATGCTTTAAATTTTAACGATATCTTTCATAGATATTCGAGTAAGCTTTTCTGAGAAAAAGAAATTGGCCATTTTGGCTTCCTACCTCACAATGAGGCTGATGCCATAACCATAAAACTACCCGAAAGTGGGATTATTTCCGGCGACCTGTGCTGTCTCAGTGCTCATCATAGTCAGGTGGCGACTCTTGGAACCACCCAGAAGGAAGCTCCTCTCTTGGAGTAGGATATCCTCAGGCAATTTTAGGAATAGAGACTGACTTGAATTGCAACTAAATTAACTAAAGAATCAGTGTGTCTTGCTGAGTAAAGGGATGATTTATGTTCAGTAAAATCTAAGACCTTGCCGTGTCATGAACACCAGTTATTTTGAAACGATGGAAGCAGATCAGCTCCTTCCCACATTGTGAAAGGGATAATGAAAGCAATACCAAGGAGCCAAAGATTGTAAGCTTCACCTTAAAGGAGGAAGTTCCACCCTTGGGCTGAGAGACTCCTAAGAATGGAATTAGACCCGCTGACAGAAGATAAAGGGCTCAATTTAAAAAGAAATCTTCTAATAGCAAGAATGTTCCCAAACTAGAACTTATTATTTCAGTAATATTTTCATAGGGACATCACTGGTTATAAACAGGGCTTTAGGAATTTAAATATAGATTCCTCCCTCAGGGAGACTACAGTCTAGTAGAAGTTGTATGGCACATATTAATAAATAAAGAACTCTAAAGCCAGATAGAAGGTAAAATTTACGAGCCAAGTAGAAAGGTAATAAATCCAATGTCATAGGCAATGTTCAAGGAGAGGCTGTATGACTATTTGGGATGACGTAAGAGAGATTTATTCATCAGGTAGAAAGCTAAACTACATGACCTTCAAGATTCAATTATTTCCAACAAATGCTTTGTGGTTTTATTAAGACTACCACTACAGTAAGGATTTTTTAAAAAGCCTGTCTGATTTTCTCATTCATTAACATCTCAGTTTAATGTTTGTTTTTTCTTGCAGAAATGTATCTCTATTATATACTATCATTTCCCAACAGTAGTTCTTAGAGCAAACACTCTTAATTAATTTGCTTAAAACATGTCTGTGGATTCAATCAGTTAGAAAAAGCCAATAGAGTGTATTTAAAATTATTTCTAAAAGGCAGACACAAACATTTTTTTTCAATATAATCATGGCGGACTTTTTTTAAAGGAAATTTTAATTATTAGATGAATATAATAAACTTACATACATCTATAATTTCTATTCACTCTTCACACTGTTTTAGCCTTAAGATTAATTTTTCAGAATCTTATTTCACAGTCACTCAACTTTTATTGACTTCAATATTGACGGACTTGGTACAAGTTATAAAGCCTTATGTGGCATGGTATATAATTAAAATACTTTGTCTCATAACTTATATTAATGGGTGCATGTCAGCGAATGCCTCTTCACCTCTGAGAAGAATGTAAACCCACATTAATTAATTTATTGTGAAAAAGTCTATCAGGGCCATTAACCACTTTGTCTTTGCCTTATCTAGCAAAGCCCTAGCAGCCACAGGCCGAGGTTGAAAGCATGAGCACTCTAGGCTTGGCCTAATCTACTCTCATGTAGACGCCTGTTAAATATTCAGCTAGCCTACTGGGTAAATTTTTCAAGATGGAATGCCGCTGGATTCGATTAAAATAAAAGAAAAAAAACCATCAATAGAAACTATCTTTTCCTTGAATTACCTACTAGCAACTTTGATGAGCACTTTGAAAAGTCCCAAAATTTCTCCAAATGTAATCACCATTGCTTAAGTTAACTTATTTTATTCACATAAAAAATATATTTTTTTTACTTCCAAAGTAAAAGTAATAGTAATTTTATTTCTAAATTATTGTAGTAAGGGAGCCTCTCATTATTATTCCCAAATACTCATACATCATTTCAGTTGAACAGTAGTGGGTATGGTCTAACTGTCTTTAGAACACTGAGTTACAAATATAAACAAATAGCAAAATTTGGTCCATTGTTTAGAGGTCAAGATACTTTGTTAGGATGCCCAAGAGTGATAAGGCTCTAGCAACTGATTTAGTTACCCAAACTGATAAGAAGCTGCTACATAAGACAGAAAGAAAATGTAACAATGTGTAAGGAAAAAATTCACTTCTGAAGAGACAAGATACTCTGGTGCCCGGTAATTATGGTCTCTCCTAAGGCCAGATCACTAATGTTCCTGTTGCTTGGTGAGTGTCTCATTTGATCAAGGACAGCTAGTTGAATGATATTTATGGTCACTGCTATCAGTCTAGGAAAAGACAATGCATCTCTCTCCACAGTAACAATATCCTTGAGGCCCTTGGTCTGGGTACATTTTTCCTCCAGACAGTGCTGGAGACACTCTGACAAATTCTTGCTCTTTGGACTCTCTATTTATAAAAATCATATAGATTATTTTCTTTAATATAGTCCTTCATCAAAGGATGACAGAGCACCATATAGAGGCTTAGGTCAAGGCAGAGGTCATTCATTCAAATGCCTACAGAAGCCAGCCAGTCATGGAAATGAGTGGGGCAGATTAGATGTCAGTCTAGTCAAGTGCTAGAAAACAACCAAAATTACTTTATGATCTGTATGTTCTCATTTATAAATGGCAGCTAAGCTATGAATATGTGAAGACATACACAGTGATATAATGGCCTTTGGAGACTCAGAAGTGGGAGGGTAGGAAGGGAGTGTGGGATAAAAGTACTAGATATTGGGTACAATATATACAACCCAGGTGACAGGTACACTAAAATCTCCGAATGCACCATTATGTAATTCATGCAACTCAAAACCACTTATACCCCAAAAGGTATTGAAATTTTTTAAAATACTGTATGTTTTTTGAATAATGATACAAGCATGTAACATAGCACAAACAAACATATATGACAGAGATATTGGAAATTTTAAAGTAAAAACAATATTGAAAAAATAGAAGTATTTCATTATTGAAGTTTTCTTTCACAATTTGTTACTCCTTGTTATTGTAATCTATCATTAGACATCAAGGTCAGGCCATGAAACCTAAACCACAAATTATTCAGCTTGGAAGAATAATTTGATTGGCCTAGTTTCATGTGCAAAAACAGAGTAGACTAACATCGATGCTATTTAACATGTATAGACTCTTTGTACAATCATCATTATCTAGAGATATATGTTCAGCTCTGGCATTCCAACATCAATGTATTTAGTTTTTAGTTATTCATTGCTTTGCAGTTTAAAAAGTTCAGTTTGTAGTCCGTTTGTTCATAGTACCAATAACAAAGTAGAAAGGTAAACTTAAACAACGTTAATGTATTTTCGTAAAGCTGAAAGTCAGAGAAACCTTTTGGAATTTTGTTTTAATGTCTACAGTTTTGGTAATGTAGTTCAGGCTATGACTTTCATTTCAGGAAAATGATTGTAGTATAGGCTAGTGGGCCAAGTTATTTCTTGTCAAATTAGTTTCTCTAAAGGTGTATTAGTCTGCTCTCACCCGAGACTAGGTAATTTATAAAGAAAAGAGGTTTAATTGAGTCACAGTTCCAAATGGCTGGGAAGCCTCAGGAAACTTACGATCATGGTAAAAGGCACCTCTTCACAGGGCAGCAGGAGAGAGAATGAGTGCCAGCAGTGGAAAAGGCAGATGCTTGTAAAACTGTCAGATCTCCTGAGAACTCAGTCACTATCATGAGAACAGTAAGGGGGAGCTGCCCTCATGATCCAATTGCCTCCCACTGGGTCCCTCGCATGACACATGGGGATTATGGGACTTACAATTCAAGAAGAGATTTGGGTGGGGACACAGCCAAACCATATCAAAAGGCATTATCTGTTTGTGAATTCAAAGTGCATAGGTTCTAATATCCGCAAAAAATCAAATACTTTGATTCACTTTTCATTGTTAGAGATAGCTTAGGGATTTTCTCTTGAATGATATAAAAGTGCCCAGAAACATCTCACAGCATTCAGTCACAGAAGTTCATGTACTATAACAGGCAACCATACACGTAATTCATAAAAAGAAATCCTGGATTATCTGGATTTCAGCCATGGGATTTTATTCTGTTCACATTGTCAATTACTACACATTCATAGTATATTGCCTTTTAAATTCTTTGCCACAAGGTACTTCCTGGAAAATGACCTAATTAGGAGACCTAAATTCTATGTCTCTTGGATAATGGAGCCTTCTTGAATTTAGGTTTTCACATTAACACTGTTCATTGCAGGAGTTGAGTTACAGTGACCGGTTTTGACCAATTTATGTTGCATTTTGCAAAATGTTTCTAGCAACAGAGATAAGTCATTTGCTGAGTTCAGGTTAGGGCCTCTCACCTTCTGACACATAAAAATTCTGGTCAATGTCACCAATTACATATTGCTGACTAGGTGATATTATTTATATCTGTGCTTTCATCATCTGCCATGGAAATGTTGCAACCAATTTAATTGTTTTCATAAGACTTGTCTGTAAGTGTTCAGACATAACTTCAATGTACTTGTCAACAGTATTTCCAGTAAGACTGAAATTTACAAATGCTTATCTCAGTGTAAGACACACGATTTCTGGTGTATTCTATGATGCTCTTTCATAAACTTGCTATGTGTAAAAGCTTTTGATATCTGAGGATTTTTTTCACTTAACATATAACCTAATTTATATTAGCATCAGATATTTCATTCATAGTTAAAAACAATTGTTTACTGAAATTTCAGTCGTTTTTTCAGTCTAAGTTCTTCATTCCCTCATTTTCTCCATATCCTAGACATATCATTATGGTTTAGCTCATACTGGCCTCTTAAACTGTGGTTCTTTCAGTACAGTCGTCTTTTATTTGCATATTACACATGGAGGAATATTCTTTACTTCATCCAAGGAAGATGCCCTTTTCCACTGTGCCTGAATCAAGCTTCCTTTTTCCGCATCCAGTAGAGATATGAGTATACAGAAACAATTCTCTATTCTAGGAGAAACAAGTGCAAGGGGCAAGTGAAATCAGCCTCAGCATTAGAGACAATAGGGAGTGATGGTGCTTGTGGCTAAAGAGAGAGCAAATGAACCATCGAAGGGAATAGCTGCTGCTGCTCCACATAAAAGAGATGGCTGATAGTTTCCATGCAGGAATGTAGTTTTAGTATTGTCAGAATTGATTTTTTTTAAAAGAGAAGATAAAAAGTAGTTCAATTAAAAACAATGATAGGCCGGGTGCAGTGGCTCACACCTGTAATCCCAGCACTTTGAAAGGCCAAGGTGGGCAGATCACCTGAGGTCAGAAGTTCGAGACTAACCTGGCCAACATGGTGAAACCCTCATCTCTACTAAAACTACAAAATTAGCCAGGCATAGTGGTGCGTGCTTGTAACCCCAGCTGCTTGGGAGGCTAAGGAAGGAGAGTCACTTGAACCCGGGAGGTGGAGGTTACAGTGAACTGAGATGGTGCCATTGCACTCCAGCCTGGGCAAAAAGAGCAAAACTCCATCAAAAAACAAAAACAAAAGAAAACAAACAAACAGAAAACACTACAGATCAATAGGATAGATAGAACAGGTCGGCAAGTTAGATTAGCCTTATTAGGCAATCAGTATGCACTCTCTGTATTAAAAAGTTCCAAAATTTCATAGGATTTTACTTTTCTAAAATTATGCCAATCACTTTGAATGGAATACTATGTATTGCCCAACACTTCAAACATTTGCAAAAATTTTTATAGATGGCTTAACACGAATTTCTTATTTTTGTTATCCGAACAGGCTCTCCCTACTGGTAGAGATGTCAGTGGCATAACCCTACATCCACTATCATAGAGATGATGTTATGTGGATGCTGCCTTGCCACAGATCTGGGACTTATGGATGGGCATTCTAGACTTCATTGTACTTTCAGGTAGTGAGTCTTAAGACAGTATCCCTCAAGTGTTTAAACAAAAACCTGAGGAGGATTCTGACTGGCCTGACTTATGGATGGATTCTGAATGGCCTGACTGGCCTTTGCATATTTTAGGAATTTGGAGACAACATAGATGACATGTAAATGTGCTATGCTGACCCATATGTTAGAAAACCTGGAACATTTCTATCTTTATGTGGGATCTAGAGCAATGGAAGGCTGTCAATCCGCTAGGTCAGGCCAGTCAGAATCCTCCTCAGGTTTTTGTTTAAACACTTGAGGGATACTGTCTTAAGACTCACTACCTGAGAGTACAATGAAGTCTAGAATTGTTCATAGTCATTTTCGCCAACACACGGGAAGAATTTACCTTAAAATGGTGCCAACATGAAGGAAGAGAGCAAAGCCAAAAACCAGAGAAAAAGGTCATAGTAACATTCAAGCTGCACAATCCAGACATTTCTAAAGCCAGAATTTTCCTTGATCTTCCTTGTTACATAAACCAATATATTTTCTTTTTGGCTGAGGCTGCCTGCCCATTAGTCATGTAATAGCCACCTAGATGATCAGGTCTGCTATCCTGGTATCACAGCACTTGTGTTTAAGTAACCTTTAGTGTACTTAATAATGACCCCACATCACAAGAGTACTATTCTTAATTTACGGATTAAACTATCTTAGGTGTATTTGTATAGGAAAAATCATAGTATGCATAAAGTTCACTACTATCCAAGGTTTCAGGCATCTACTGGTGGTCTTAGACTATATCCTTGCAGATAAGGGAGTGGCTACTGTATTCAGAAGCACAGAGGGTTCTCCTCTACAGGTTGGGTGACCAACTCTTCCAGTTCTATTACTGACATTCTCAGTGGGTAGTCTCAGGCAACTCATTGAACCGCTCATTTTTTTTTTCACACATAAAATGGAGAAAATATTACCTATCAAACCAATTTCACATTTTTTGAAATATCACATGAAATAGTGACTATGTAGGGTACATAAGCTCTTAAAATTCCTTAACAAATTTAACACATGATTAATAAAGCTTTTAGTAGTTTTTACAATGATCAATGTTTGGAAGACATTAGTCTACTTAACAAAATAGACCAAATTTGTTTTAGAAGAGTAATCACTGTAATGGAATTTATCATCTTAAGAATAAACTAGCTTAAAGGATTTCTAGGAAAAAAAAACAACTAAAATCACGATAATGTTTATACTATGTATTTTCTTAATTGATAGCCTCATAGTGAACTAACTTTAAACAACTAATGCATGAAAATGGAAAATGATGACATATAAATATTCATCGTGTGAAGACAAAGGGACTTAGTCAATCTAAGCTAAAAAATATGAAAATTTACACTTTTAGTATGTTCTGCTCTAGAGCAACAGGAGTATTTCTGATTTCTGAACATCTTTTAAAATGATCTTTTTTTCTAATAGGATCTTTTTCCCTTTCATTAACCTCAAGGATAAACTTAGACTTTTAGGTAAAATAAGTACCAAATGAATAAAACAGTGATGTATCATCAATATATAACACACTTATCTTAAATAATAGTATTCTAAAATTTTAAATCTTTCATACAACAATGAACAGGTCTGTTTTCTCAGAATCAGTGTGCTCTGTAATATGTTGCTTAGCTACCATTGCCAAGTATTTTCTATTTTATTTTCTTGAAAAGGAATATTGTATCACATAATCTTTGGGTTTCTCTTTCCCTATCTTAACTTCTGTTCTGTCTATATAAATCTAAGAATCTACACATATGTATTTTTATTTTAAATAAAGAATTATATATGAAAGTGGTTAGAATTTAAATTGATTCAAATGTTTACATTATGTTTCAAATTCTCACAAATGTAAAGTTTGGGTTTATAGCCCATAGTATTCAGTTATCCTCTCCACTTTTGCATTTATGGCTATTTATAAAATGTATAAGTAAAACATGAAATACCAAAGGTTAAGCAAAGGTGATTTCATCATTTAAGAAATACATGATGAAACATATATTCCATTATTTTAAAAACACATGATGAATATATATTGTCCATTTATTTAAAAATATAGAACTGTAATAACTTTCCCCATTATCTTCTTCTGACTCTTCAAAATCAAACGTGGACCTAAAATGGAACAGTCTTTCCTCAACTCTATTACTGTAAAAGAAAATGATTTTCCTCCACTTATTTAAAAAAACAATAATGTGTTCTGGTCACCTCCCAGTTGTTGGCTCCTAAGTGTTAGAAAACAAGGTTGTGCACAAGGCTAACTCCGCTATTACACTATGAGTTCTTCAAGGGCAGGGCCTTGTTTTGCTCATTCTGTTACCTCCAGCACCTAGCACAGTGCTTGAGAACGAGGAGGAGGAGCTCTCCAGTAAGATTGTCAAAGGAATTAATGGATGATGAAAGCCCAGTGGTTAAGATTCTATTTGTAGAAATGGCCAGAAATCCCCTAAGAAGAAGGTAAATAAAGACACCATCTCATCAGCTAGGACTGCGGTGTAACCCCTAAGGAAAACATAAGAGGAAGCATTGTTACCAATCATTTTAAATACAGAAAAGAAGTAGTAAAAATCACCCTAAACACTAAAATTTTCATCCATCTATTGAGATCTCACATGTTGGGTATGTATGACTGACTACAGGATAGGATGAAAGAAATACCATGAGATTAAAAACTAAAAAGAACTTTGCATGTCAAGAGCCATTTTGATCAATGTTTGGAATTTTTTTCCTTTTGAATTCCTGTGTTGTGTATATGGATATTCAATATTTTGGAACACGTTAGGGTTAGAATTGTTTTCTCTCCGGTGAAGGGCTACATGGAAGCATAGGTTTATCTTCCATCTGTTTTCCAGAGCCAAAGGTGGGATTTTACTGAAAAGAAAACTGGGCCAGAAAGGGCGGATAAACTCATTTCCAGTACTCCTGACCTTCGTGCTGGTACTCACATAGATCCTTTGGTTTAAAAGGAGCACGTCAGTGAGTGCTGTGACACACTAATGAGTTTGATGTTGATCAGTATATGCCCCAGGGTTTCCCTGATGACTTTCCTTTGTGCAAAAGAAATGGCGGTCCCAGAGCAGTTCACAGAACCCACTCATGTATTTTAATAAGCAGACCTTTCATCATCAGTGATGACTGATGACATCATCAGTCATCACTGACTATCACAGCCATAATATCAGACATTGCTGAGAGCATGTTTCTTCAAAAATGGAACCAAGAGCTGCGTTGCTTATTTTAAAGACCTGTATATCTCTTTCAGCATTTCATTTTTTTTCATTTCTTAGATGACACAGGGCAAAGTCTGACATGAAATTACCAACAAAATCTTCCTGACTGAAGTAGTATCCCCAGCCAGTGAAACTGCACAATAACTAATACATCACAATAACAAAGAGAATTCTCATATTAATTTTGTCCATGTTACACTGGGAGACAGCTGTTGCCAACAGTCAGCAGACTGCAGAAAATGTATGCATCAGAATACAAGGAGATGAGCCAAATCTGGCTCTGGCTGTGTGGTATCTAAAGTTTTATCTATAAATAAGTGTACAATGTGTACATTTTCTCAGGAACTGCTACTTTAAGTGAACCTGCCATTAGGGTGAAGACTCAGCAATATTATAATGTTCCTGACTGGATGAGAATATTCATGTGATCTTGCCTATAAAATTATCTTACTCAAGGGGTCTAGATGAGGAATAGGCTTCAGGGTAGTGGAACATTGCAGTAGTCCTCAGAGATGGTCATGCCTGAGTTAGGAATACTGCAGTTATTGAGTCAGTCAGCAGTGAACACTTCCTCACATGATCAACACCATAGCTGATATTGTTAGAAATGGTGTAGAGAACAACAGCAACCTAGGCTGGGTGACAGCTTAGAAAAGCGTTTTGGGAAAAAAGTGACTCATACTATTAAGAATCCAGATCCAATAAACTGGTAATAATGCAAGTTCAATAAGCAAGTTGTCAACAAATTTTCTAAAATACAATCTGAGAAACTAGGAGTTTATACAAAGAAGCCAGTCTAATTTTACCTGGATTCAGACGTTACACAGTTTACTTGAAAGCTAAAAAGTATATGTCTAGTTATAAGGAGAAAAAACTGAAAACCAACCAAAGTGATAAACAAATGAGGGCCTCACACTAGCGGGACAATCCCAGTGGGCTATGCCAACTCCCTTCAAAAAGGCTCCCAACCTAAAACTGCAGGAACATGTTGAGAGGCCACCAGTGACCCGTCAAATAAGAACCTAAGCACCCATATTTACTGCTTACAAGCTACTCAGTTGTTACCATATTTTTGTTCAATAAATGTGAACTACTGCTGAATTATTTTATAGTTCACTAGAAAAAATTTGTTCCATGATTTTAAATTCACCATCACAGAGATGCCTTCTGGAATATCAAGCAGGTACTGAGTTCTGAATTCGTGCCAGAACATTAAAAACACAAACCACACTTTCTTCTGCTTCACATTAAGAAATCAGTGCTGAGAAAGCAAATACTTATCCTTAAAGGACAATGTTGTCTACAAAAAACGCAACCCCAAAGGAAGCCCTTGAGTCTATCTCAGAGTCAAGAAATTGTAGATTTGTGTCTATAATTATGTCTGTATAATTTATATTGATTACAATCTTCTTTCCGGACTATAAAAAGGATATATGTGTTTTAGACTTATGGACAGAGTGAAGTTATGTGAGAGGTTTAGTGTGAATGGTTGAGCCTGGTGGGAAGTAAGAAAAGGGTGACTGGATAGATAGGACTTGACCTTTCTGACAGGAATGGCAAGGAGAACCTCAGTCTTATTCACATGGAATCAGATGCCAGTGCCTTACTGGAAAGGAGGGATCCAGAAGGGAACGTCCAAGTTCAGGGATACATCCCTTAGTGGCCTGGATTTTAGGACAGAATCCAGTGTCCTCCCTCCCCTCAACTAGAGAGGTGACAAGGGAGAGGCAAGAGAACCAAACTCAAGAGATTTATGGGGAAAAACATTTAAAAAACAGCAAACAGAGATACAGCAGTGTAATCCATACCTTCCTACAAGAGTGCAATCCAAAGGTGTGAAAAATAAAATAATTATCTTTGGCTCTGAGTAATCAGCAACAAAATAGATCTTTATGGCACAATCATACTTGCTTGCAATTGACAGATCACTAGATAAAATAGTTTCTGATGCTGTGTGCTAATGAAAGAATCAGTTTTTCTCAGTTGATATTCGGCAGTCAGTGAACTAACGGGTTATCTGAATTGCCCTCGCAATTGCCTCCAGCAGATGGTCGAGCTCAAAGGATGATGCAGACAACAAAGATGATCACATGGAAGAAGACTGGCATTGACACCAGCTTTCTTGTCACTCCACGGGCACATGCGTTCCATATTAAGCATCACAATCTGTCCAGTAAAGGCAAGTGGGATGATGCCTCATTCCTACTTCAGCTCCAAACAAACTTAGAGAATTCACAAGACATTCTGAAGGCTGCTTTGCCAGTAGCTACCCTTCACTCATTTTTAACAAGTTGGTCTTTGAAAAGAAGCCTGGGCTGAGACTATATATTCAATGAAACTCCTATTAAAATACTACCACGGCTTTTTGTTTTCTGCAACAAATATCGAGGAATTCCAATCTGAAATACACAATACCATGTGCAGATGGGCAACAGCTCTGAAACAGCCAACTCAAAAATGTCTTTCCCAAGGAACTCAATAATACCAGAGCCATGAAGAGTATTTCTCAGCTTTAGCTAACTTCTGGAATTACTTGGGGAGCTTCAGTGCTTTGGCAGCAGTTTTTGTTTGCTTGTTTGTTTTGTTTCATTTTAGCTTTTGTTAAAAATGTACATGAAGATGTTTGAAGATGGAATAAAATATATAAGGATTCAGATCATTAGAATGCTAACATTCGCCTAACTAGAAATAGACGGGAGCTTCCTCAATTTGATAAAAGGTATTACAAAACAAGCTACAGTTAGCATCATTCTTAATGGTGAAACATTAAATCCTTTCCCCGGGAACAGGGAAAGGATGTTTGCTCTCACCACTTGGGTTCGACAGTGAACTAGAACTTCTTGCCAGCCCATTTAGGCACGAAGAAGAAACAAATGGCACCTAAATTGGAAAAGAAGTTTCAAATTTGTCACTATTTACAGATGACATCAGTGAGTATGTAAAAAAAAAAACCCTATGGAATCTTTATAAAAATCTAGTAGAATTAGATTTCTGCTAGAATTTCGCAAGATCACAAGGTACACAAGCAATATTAAAAATTAAATGTATTTGTATACACTGGCAATGAACAATTATAAAATTAAATTTAAAGTGCTACTAAGTATAAAGGCACCAAAATCACAAAATATTTTAGAAAATATCTTCAAAAAAGATGTATAAGACTTCTACAATGAAAAGTACAAAATGTGACTAAAATTATAAAACATCTGAATAAATGCGGATATGCATTATGTTCATAGATTGGAATGTCCAGTATTGAATGTTGATTTTTCTCTAGCTTAATCTATATACTCAATGAAACTCCTATTAAAATACTATCAGGGCTTTTTGTGAAGAAATACACACGCAGATTCTAAAATTTATATGAAAATGCAAAGGATTCAGAATAGCCAAAACGGTTTTGAAAGATAGGCGAGTTGGTAGAATTGCACTGCCTGATTTCAAGGCTTACTTCTTAAAGCTACAGTAATCAAAACACCAAGGTATTGACATAAAGACAAACATATAGAGGCCGGGCGCGGTGGCTCATGCCTGTAACCCCAGTACTTCGGGAGGCCGAGGTGGGTAGATCACCTGAGGTCAGAAGTTCGAGACAAGCCATGGTGAAACCCCGTCTCTACTAAAAGTACAAAAAGTAGCCAGGCGTGATGGTGGGCGCCTGTAATCCCAGCTGCTCAGGAGGCTGAGGCAGGAGAATTGCTTGAATCCGGGAGACAGAGTTTGCAGTGAGCCGAGATCATGCCACTGCACTCCAGCCTGGGTGACAAAAGCGAGACTCGGTCTCAAAAAAAAAAAAAAAAAAAAGACAGACATATCACTGGAACAGAAGAAAGAGGCAGGGAATATATATGACTAACTGATTTGTTTTACTATTACAAAACTATATTTAACAAAAAAGTTTAATATAAAAACATACATTACCCAGTTTTACATAAAATAAAACAGGCCCCTTGGAGAGGGGGCATGGATTTCCCTGCTGAACAGCCATTGTTTATACTCATCACAAGGTTTCTAACATGATGATACTATTTCCATATTACTACCTTTCCAATTTTGTTCTGTTGACCACTAGTTGCCATCTCCACACATTCATCTATCACAAGATTCATAAAGTGATCAAATCCCTGCAATATTCCTTTGACATGTCTGCCACTCTTTAATTTCAATAACTTCTTGTCCGTAAGTTGTTTCAACTTCAGAGAGTGAGGTTTGCTGACTGATTTTTGACCAAAGCAATCTAATGGAGAACAGGAAAGTCTTTCTAAAAAAAAAAAAAATTGCTCAAAAAAATTGGATATTCACATGAAAAAAATAATAAACCCCTTTCTTACTACATACACAAAAATTAATTTGAGATGGATTATAGACCTTGATATAGTTTAGATGTTTGTCCTTCCAAGTCTCACGTTGAAAAGTGATTCCCAATATTGGATCTGGAGCCTGGTGGGAGGTGTTGGGGTCATGGAGACAGATCCCTCGTGAATGGCTTGGTGCCATCCTCATGGTAATGAGTAAGCTCTCACTCTGAGTTCACAAGAGATCTGGTTATTTAAAGAGCCTGGCACTTCCTGCCTCTCTCTCTCTTCTTCTCTCACCAGGTGATATACTGGCTCTGCCTTCATTGTCCCCCATGATTGTAAGCTTCCAAAGACCCTTGCCAGAAGTAGATGCTGATATCATGCTTCCCATACAGCCTGCAGAAACATGAACCAAAATAAACCATTTTTTTAAAAATAAATTACCCAGCCGCAGGTATTTCTTTAGAGCAACACAAAAATGGACTGAGACCTAAGTATAAAGCCCAGAACCTGAAAGCTTTTAGAAAGAAAACATAAGAGAACATCTTAACAGCTTTGGAGTAGACAGAGTTTTGAACACAGCACAAAAGGTACTAAACATTTAAAAAATGGATAAAATGGCTTTCATTAAAATTAAAATTTCTATTCATCAAAAGATGTTATTTACAAATTAAAAGACAAGCTACAGACTGGGAAAATATTCATAGCTCCTATAAATCTCATAGGTATATTCAGAATATTAAAAAAAGTCCTATAAATTTAAAATAAGCCTGATTTTAAAAAAATTGGCAAAATTCTTAAACCCTTCATAAAGGAAGTGATATCATTGGCCAGTAAGTACAGGAAAAGGTAGACAAAGCCATCTGTCATCAAGACAATGCAAATCAAGAACACAATGAGATACTATTTCATAGTCAATAGAATGGTGGGGAAAAAATTAAAAGATCGACAATGTTGATAAGAATGTGGAGTAACTGGAACTTTCATGCATTATTGGTAGGAATATAAAATGGTACAACTACTTTGGAGAATTATTTGGCAGTTTCTTATAAGCATACACATATCAGCAATAACTCAGCAATTCAACTCCTAGGTATTTACCCAAGGTAAATGAAAACATGGTCACAAAAAGACTTTCATAAGAATGTTCATAGCAGCCTTATGAATAGTAGCCCCAAACTTGAAACAACATGTGTCTGTCCTCAGCAGAATGAATAAATCTATCACAGTATATTCTATAATAGCTTACCACTCAATAGTAAACAAGAGTGAACCACTAGTACCTACACAACATGGATGATTTTCAAAACGATTACATTTAATGAAAGAAGTCAAAGAGTTCATACTTGTATGTATGGTTTCATTTATATGAAGTTTGAGAACAGGAAAAATAATCTTCGGTGATAGAAGTCAGAGAGGAATTGTTGAGTAAGGGCAGGGGAGTGAATAATTGACTGGGAAAGAACATGGGGAAGCTTTTTTTTTTTTTTTTTTTGAAACGGAGTCTTGCTCCATCGCCCAGGCTAGATGGAGGGCAGTGGCGCGATCTCGGCTCACTGCAACCTCCGCCTCCTGGTTTCAAACAATTCTCCTGTCTCACCCTCCCAAGTAGCTGGCACTACAGGCACCCACCGCCACACCCAGCTAATTTTCTGATTTTTGTATTTTTAGTAGAGATGGGGTTTCACCTTTTTGGTCTGGCTGCTCTCGAACTCCCGACCTCAGGTGATCCACCTGCCTCAGCCTCCCAAAGTGCTCGGATTACAGGTGTGAGCCACTGTGCTCAGCCGGGGAAGTTTTGCAGTGATGGAATGTTCTATATTTTGTTTTGGGTGATGGTAGCTTTCATAAAGATAGATCTTTGCCAAAAATATTGATCACACCCATTAGGATGGCCATTATTTAAAAAAAAAAAAAACAAAAAACAGAAAATAACAAATGTTGGCAAGGATGTGGAGAAATTGGAACTTTTGTGCATTGTTGGTGGGAATATAAAATGGTATACAGCTGCTTTTGAGGAACTACCATACTATGGGAAAGAGTATGGTAGTTCCTCAAAAAATTAAATATGGAATTACTATATGATCCAGTAATTCACTATTGGGTATATATGCAAAATAATTGGAAGCAGGGAGTCAAACAAATACTGTACACCCCATGTTCAGAGTGATGTTATTCACAGTAGTGAAAAGGGGGAGGCAACTCAAGTGTCCACTGACAGATGAATGGATTAAAAAATATGGTATATACATTCCATGGAATATTATTCAGTCTTAAAAAGGAAGAAAATTCTGACACATGAAACAACATGGATGAACTTTGAGACATTTTGCTAAGTTAAATAAGCCAGACACAAAAGACCAAATATTGTATAATTCCACTTAGATGAGGTACCCAGAATAGTCAAATTTATAGAGGTGAGGTAGAATGGTGGTTGATATGGGCTGGAAGTTGGGAATGAGGAGTAATTGTTTAATGGGTATACAGTTTCAGTTTGAGAAAATGAAGTTCTGGAGATGTAGTGGTGATGGTTGTACAATAATGTGAAAGTATTTAAAGCCACTGAATTATATAGTTAAAATGGTTTAAAATGCTAAATTTCATGTTGTCTATAGTTCATGACAATGATAAATTCATTGAAATGGACACTTAAGATTTGTACATTGCATTGGATGTTATATGTGCCTCAATTTAAAGTATTTTTTTTTTTTTTGTAGACGGAGTCTGGCTGTGTCGCCCAGGCTGGAGTGCAGTGGCGCGATCTCGGCTCACTGCAAGCTCTGCCTCCCGGGTTTACGCCATTCTCCCGCCTCAGCCTCCGAGTAGCTGGGACTACAGGAGCCCGCCACCTCGCCCGGCTAATTTTTTGTATTTTAGTAGGGACGGGGTTTCACCGTGTTAGCCAAGATGGTCTCGATCTCCTGACCTCGTGATCCGCCCGCCTCGGCCTCCCAAAGTGCTGGGATTACAGGCTTGAGCCACCGTGCCCGGCCAATTTAAAGTATTTTTAAAAGAGAAAGAGAAATAATGCTGGAAAACAAAACAAACAAACAACAAAAAATCCACAAAAACTGCTGCCAAAGCACTGAAGCTCCCCAAGTAATTCCAGTAGTCAGCAAAGGCTGAGAAATACTCTTAATGGTTCTGGTATTGAGTTCCTTGGGGAAAACATTTTCAGTTGGCCACAACATTTTCTGTTGCCCATCTGCACACCACAATGCGTGTTTCAAAGTGGAATTCCTCAATATTTGTGGCAGGAAACAATCCTGGTCAACTCCAGGGTTCTTTCAAAGACCAACTTGTTAAAAATGAGTGAAGTGTACGTACAGGCAGAGCAGCCTTCAGAATTGTCTCGTGAATTCTCTAAGTTTGTTTGGAGAGGTTTTGAAAGGTTTTTAGCATGACGGAGTATTTGAACAGTGTGAAGTGATTTTTCTACATCTAATATGAGTTCCCTGCTTTATTGTACTAAGTGGTGAATTTGGTTTGATTTTAAGTGTTAAATCAACCTTGCGTTTGTGGGATAAACTTCACTTTGTCACGATGTATTATCCTTTGTGTATATTGCTACGTTGTTACCATTTCTGTGTTATATTTGTAAAGGATATTGGTCTGTGATTAGCTTTTCTTGTGATATCTTCATTAGATATCAAGGCTATTCTAGCCTCATGAAACAAGCTGAGCCCTGCTCCCTCCTATTCTATCTTAGGAAGGAGTTTGTGTAGCATTGGTTTCATTTCTTCCTTCAATATTTGGTAGAATTCAGTAATGAAGTTATCTGGAACCATAGTTTGCTTTGTAGGTAAGTTCATGATTAAAAATTCAATTTCCTTAATAGATATGTGGTTATTTAGATGTTCTATTACTTATTATATCAGTTTTGGTCATTTATGTTCTTCAAGAAATTTGTTCATTTTATGTTGCCAAATTGATGGGCATAAAAATGTTGATAATATTAACTTACTATCCTTTGAATACCTGTAGAATTTATAGTGATGTCCATTTTTTTCATTCCAGATATTGGTGAATTGTGTTTCCTTTCTCTTTTTAAAATCAAACTTGTTGGGGATGTATCAATTTTGTTAATCTTTTCAAAAATACACTTTTGATTTTGTTGATTTTTTCTATTAGTATATTTTTTATTTCATTGATTTCCACTATTTTTATTATTTCCTTTCTTCTGCTTTTGAGATTAATTTGCTCCTTTCTTGGGCTTCTTAAATTGGTAACTTAGAATTGATTTTATTCCTTTCTTCTTTACTGAAACAGGGAAGTTTTATTTAAATAATAAATATATGTCAAGAACCACATTAGGTGATTTGCATATATGATCATTTTTATCATATAATCTTTTTAATTTTTAAAATTACAAAAATTTGTGGGTACATAATAGGCGTACCTTTCTTATTTTCTAATATAAGCACTTAGAGCTCTAAGTTTTCCTTTAAGCACTGCTCTTACTGAAGCTCACAAATTTTGATATGCTGTGCTTTTTTGTTTGTTTGTTTGTTTTTGTTTTGTTTTGTTTTGAGACAGTCTTGCTCTGTCGCCAGGCTGGCGTGCAGTGGCGCGATCTTGGCTCACTGTAAGCTCCACCTCCTGGGTTCACGCCAGTCTCCTGCCTCAGCCTCCCGAGTAGCTGGGACTACAGGCACCCGCCGCCACGCCGGGCTATTTTTTTTTTTGTGTTTTTAGTAGAGACGGGGTTCCACCGTGTTAGCTGGGATGGTCTCCATCTCCTGACCTCGTGATCCGCCCGCCTCGGCCTCCCAAAATGCTGAGATTACAGGCGTGAGCCACCGCGCCCGGCCGATATGCTGTGGTTTCATTGCCAGTAAGTTAAAATTACTTTCTAATTTCCCTTGTGATGTCCTCTTTGAACCATGGGTTATTTAAAAGTGTATTGTTTAAGTATTTGGGGGATTATCTCGATATTTCATTGTTACTTGGTTCTAATTCAATACCATTGTGGTTAGAGAACATACTTTGTATGATTTCAGTTCTTTGATAACTCACTGCAATTTGCTTTTATGTCCCATCAAATGTTCTATTCCCTCTGAATTTGAAAATAAAGTGTACTCTGATATGGTTGGGTGCATAGTTCTACACAGTTTTAACCAGATGAAGTTGGTTGAAAGTGTTGATCAAATAATCTATTTCCTCACTGATTTTTGTCTCCTTGTTCTGTCAATCACTGAGAGATGTTAAAATCTTCAACTATGATTGTAGATTTATCTATTTCTTTCTTTAGGGTCATAAATCAGAACAGGCACATTTGTTTTTAATTCCTCTGATATTATTCTTCGGTGGATATACTGCCACTAAGTGACAAGTTTAATTTACAATATTACATTACTTATATATTGAATAATTATTAATACTTAACACATATATGGTGTATAATTTTCAAGCTGCATTCAAATACAGCCTCTCAGAGGAAATCACTTTTTAATGTATATACATCCAGACTTTTTTGGATACCTATACAAATATAGATATGGGCATATGTGTGATAGGAAGAGCAATGCTCTCCCCACCGAAAGGTATCTACATCCTAATCCCCAGAACCAGTCAATATGTTGTTACATGGCCAAGGGGGACTCAGGTTGCAGATGGAATTCAATTTGCTAATCAGTTAATCTTGAGATAACAAGATTATCCTGGGTTTCCATGTGGGCTCAGTGTAATCGCAAGGGTCCTTGCAAATAGAAGAGGGAGGCAAGAGAGGGAGAACCAAAAAGATGGAGCATGAGGACTCAATCTGACATTACAGGGTTTGCAGATGGAGAAATGGGACACTAGCCAAGACATGCACACAGCCTCTAGAAGCTGGGAAAGGCCAGGAAATGGATTCTCCCTTGGAGTCTCCAGGAGGAGCATAGCCCTGCCGCCCCCTGGATTTTAACCCACTGAGGACTATTTCTTACTTCTGCCTGTAGAGCTGTAAGATAATATATGCATGTTGCTCTAAGCTATTAAGTTTGTGGTAATTTGTCATAATAGCAATAAAAAACTAATATGATATATCATTATCTGCCCATCTATATATAATACATATGCACACAGACAACTTTCAAATTACAGGGTTTTTTTTTTTTTTTTTTTTTTTTTTTTTTTTTTTTTTTTTTTTTG
>NW_016805132.1:880132-910671 GCF_001698545.2 Rhinopithecus bieti | reverse complement strand
TTTTTTTTTTTTGAGAAGGAGTCTCGCTCTGTTGCCCAGGCTGGAGTGTAGTGGCGCGATCTCAGCTCACTGCAAGCCCCGCCTCCCAGGTTCACGCCATTCTCCTGCCCCATCCTCCAGAGTAGCTGGGACTACAGGTGCCCGCCACCATGCCCGGCTAATTTTTTGTATCAAATTACAGGTTTTTAAAAATGTTATTATTCAAAATGTTAATATATTTTCTAAATTACTTTTCCACATAACAATATATCACAGCCATCTCCCAAAATGGGTAATAGATACTTCTCAATGTTTTGTTTTGTTTTTGAGACAGGATCTCACTCTGTCACCCACACTGGAGTGCAGTGGTGCAATCATAGCTCATTGAAGCCTTGAACTCCTGGGCTCAAACAATCCTTCTGCTTCAGTCTCTCAAGTAACTGGGACTACAGGCATGAGCCACTGTGCCCGCCCTTAATTTTTAATAGTTGCATTATATGCTCCTGGTTCCATATTTAGGCCATTTCCAATTTTTAAAAAAACTACAAATAATGGTACGTTCTTGTTCACAAACATTCATACAACCTATGCTGGTACCTAGTAGTACCTATCAGGTTATAATGTTGATAGAGTTTAAAATGTTTATAGAGTTTATGTTTAACATGTTTAAAATGTTGATAGAGTCTCTCAAAATGTTGTAACATAAGTGTGCCCTCTTGCCCTAATGTTACCAGTGCTGGCATAATCCTTCTGTTTAATTTTTGTCAATTTATAGGAAAGATTGTATCTTGTTTTTATTTGCATTTTAAATTATAAATGAGTAAGAACATCTTTTCATATGAATATTAGCCTTTGTACCTTTTCTATTAATTATTGATATCCCTTGCCCATTTTTTATTTCCTGTTTTATTACATTTTAAAGTTCTCTTTATATTATTAGTGTTAACTTTTCATTTATCACTTGTTGCAAATACATTTTCTCAGTTTTCCGTGTGTGGTGCTGGATGAATTTTGTTGTATTAGAATTAGATGAATGTTTGTAAAATATCTGACACAGTGTGCAGCCCCTAGTAAGCATCCAATGCCTGAAGTCATTGTTATCAATCCTGTCCTGTGGATGAAGGAGGTGGTTGATACTCTGGGCATGCTCATCTGCCTGTACCTATGAAGTTGTTTAGGGAAAAGAAAATAAAATGCTTTTTTTTTTTTTTTAAAGACAGGATCTTGTTCTGTCACCCAGGCTGGAGTGCAGTGGTGCAATCACGGCTCACTGCATCCTCAACCTCCTAGGTTCAAGCCATCCTCCCACCTCAGTCTCCTCAGTAGCTGGGACTACAGGTGCATGCCACCACACTCAGCTAATTTTTAAATTGCTTTGTAGACATGGGGTTTGCCATATTGCCTAGGCTGGTCTTGAACTGCTGGGCTCAAGCAATCCTCCCACCTTGACATCCCAATGTACTGGGACTACAGCCCTGAGCCACAGTGTCCAGCCTCATTTTTTGATAGATTTCTGATTTATATGAGACCCTCACTCCCACTACCCCCACTAGTCCTGGAGAGCTACTTCTTAGTCCTATGTTCTGTGAACAAAACAGTCAAATTTAAGCCTTCTAAATGAAGTTGAGTTTTAATTAAAGTAATTCACAATAAAACATTATACCATTTTTCATGACAAGCAGCAGAAAACAATATAATGATCCATCCTTGAGAACAAAACCTCCTCAGCCAATGGAACTCTGGTATAACAGGTGCCAGTCAGCCTTGTAGTCATTGTCTCATGCTCCCAAGATGAGAAATAATGAACCATGGACAAGAAATAAAGATGTTTAATAAAGATTCATTTGACAAATGAATATATGAATGCAGTCAGGTTCTGTGCTGGGGAGTATGGACATGTGTTAGTCCTCACATTTCTTGATGGCATTTTAAAGAGTTTGTCCATCCCTTCCTTCTTAAAAGCTGTATTCCCAGAATTATTCCTCAGTGTCATGCTCACCTGTTTTTTCTTCTAATCTCTTTGGGCAATCTTCACAGTTCTTTGCTGGCTTTTTTTTTTTTTTTTTTTTTTTTTTGAGATGGAGTTTCACTCTGTCACCCAGGCTGGAGTGCAGTGGCACCATCTCAGCTCACTGCAAGCTCCGCCTCCTGGGTTCACGCCATTCTATTCTCCTGCCTCAGCCTTCCGAGTAGCTGGGACTACAGGCGCCCACCACCACACCTGGCTAGTTTTTTGTATTTTTAGTAGAGATGGGGTTTCACTGTGTTAGCCAGGATGGTCTCGATCTCCTGAGCTTGTGATCCGCCCACCTTGGCCTCCCAAAGTGCTGGGATTACAGGCGTGAGCCACCGCGCCCGGCCTTTGCTGGCCCTTTCTTCTCTACTTGACCCTTTGTTTTTGGTTGTTCCTCTGGAGTCTGTTGTAGGCCTTCTTCATTCTTTCCAGGACATTTCATATCCAAGTCTTTAATTAATATCTACAAGTGGATAAAAAAATCCTTATTTCCAACTCAGGGCTTCATCTTGAATGACAGATCATATATCCAATTACCACTAGGTTTCTCCATTTGTCTGTCTTGCAGATACCTCATATTCATCATAATGAAATTAGAGCTCATTGCTTCCCCACCTTCACTTCCCTTTGACCTGCCACTGCTTCACAGTACCCGATCTCAAGAAATCGTTCTGCTGTGCAATCTAGTGCTATGCAATCTAGTGTTCAAGCTAGAAACCCAGGAGTCATGTTTTATTCCTCAGTCTCTTTCATTTCCCTCTTCCACTTTCTCTCTTCCAATCCATCACGAATTTCTCTTACTTCTAGGGCTTATGTTTTCCCAAATCTGCCTGTTTCTCCCTATCCTCTCCATATAACCTTGGTCCAAGCCACTATCAAGTCTCAGTTCTTACTACTATAGTATCCTCTGCTGACCCTGCCTTTAGTCTTGCTCCTCCTCCGTTTCCTTCCCATACTGTACCCAGGATAATCCAAATATAAATATTATCATGTTATTCCCTTATTTAAAACCCTTTGTTCGTTGTCCTTAAGGTAAAATCCAAACAGCCTACACAGTTTATAATGGATTCCAAGGTCTGGCCTATATTTACTGTTTCTGCACTATATGAGATTCAGTTCCTTGAAAACTCTTGGTATCATCTCTTGCCTCAGGGGTTTCACAAAGGCTCTTTTGTTGCAGGAAGTCAGGGACCCCGAATGGAGGGACCAGCTGAAGCCATGGCAGAAGAACATAAATTGTGAAGATTTCATGGATATTTATTAGTTCCCCAAATTAATACTTTTATAATTTCTTACACCCGTCTTTACTGCAATCTCTGAACATAAATTGTGATGATTTCATGGACACTTATCACTTCCCCAATCAATACCCTTGTGATTTCTGATGCCTGTCTTTACTCTCTTAATCCCATCATCTTCGTAAGCTGAGGAGGATGTATGTCACCTCAGGACCCTGTGATGATTGTGTTAACTGCACAAATTGTTTGTAGAGCATGTGTGTTTGAACGATATGAAATCTGGGCACCTTGAAAAAAGAACAAGATAACAGCAACGTTCAGGGAAAAAGACAGATAACCTTAAACTCTGACTGTCGGGAGCCGGGTGGTACAGGGCCGTATTTCTCTTCTTTCAAAAGCAAATAGGAGAAACATCGCTAAATTCTTTTCTCAGCAAGGAATATCCCTGAGAAAGGAAATGCGCCCCGAGGTAGGCTTATGAATGGCTCCCTTGGGGGTGGCTGTCCTTTATGGTGTTAGCAGAAGGGATGAAATAACCCCCGGTCTCCTGTAGCACTCCCAGGCTTATTAGGACAAGGAAATTCCCACCTAATAAATTTTGGTCAGACAGGTTGTGTGCTGGCAAATCCTGTCTCCTGATAAGATGTTATCAATGACAATGCGTGCCCGAAACTTCATTAGCAATTTTAATTTCGCCCCATCCTGCGGTCCTGTGATCTTGCCCTGGCTCCTTTTGCTTTGTGATGTTTTATTACCTTGTGAAGTATGTGATCTCTGTGATCCATACCCTATTCGTACACTCCCTCCCTTTTGAAAATCGCTAATAAAAACTTGCTGGTTTTATGGCTCAGAGGGCATCACGGAACCTGCCGACATGTGATGTCTCCCCCAGCTTTAAATTTCTCTCTTTTGTACTCTTTCCCTTTATTTCTCAAACCAGCTGACATTTAGGGAAATAGAAAAGAACCCATGTTAACTATTGGGGGTGGGTTCCCCAGATACCCTTTGTTCTTCCTGAAACAGCCACCACCTACCTCCAGTCCTCCTTCATCATGCTAACTCATTCATTCCTCAGGTGTCATCTTAAACACCACTCCCTTCAGGAATCATTCCATCCCACAGTACCCTTTTAAAACATGTATTGTAACATTCAACACACACTTTGTAATTCCTTCTTTATTATCTTCCCCCCTAAAAATAAACCTTGTTAGTACAGAGACAATGTGTATATATATTGGACTCTATCTTCTTTCTAGCCTTAGCATAATGACTGGTACATAATAAACACTCAAACACAGTCATCCACTACATAAAGACATTTTGGTCAGTGATGAACCACATGGACAATATGGTCTCATAAAATCACAAGAGAGCTGAAAAATTTCTATTGCCGAGTGAGGACCTGCCATCATAACATTTTGGCGCAAAGCATTATTCACATGTTTGTGATGATGTTGGTGTAAACAAACCTACTGCTCTGCCAGTCCTAAAATAGTATAGCACATATAATTAGGTACAATTGCTACACAAAGCAGGTGGCTGGAGTGGGAGTGTACCAGGAGGTTAAGCCAGAAGAACCAGCCTAGGTACAGTACATAGTACTTGATACTGATAGCAAACATCTCTGTCACTGGTTTATATATTTACTATACTATACTTTTATTGTTATTTTAGAGTATACTCCTTCTACTTGTACATATATGAAAGTTAACTGTAAAACATCCCCAGCCAGGTCCTTCAGAGGATATTCCAGAAGATGTCATTGTTATCATAGCTGATGACATCCGTGGTATGTTACTTGTATTTGTAACATCCATGAATGTTATTGCCCCTGAAGACCTTACAAGATGTAGAGGTGGAAGTCAGTGATATTGGTGATTCTGACCCTATGTAGGCCTAGGCTAATGTGTGTGTTTGTGTCTTAGTTTTTAACAGAAAAGGTTAAAAAAAATTTAATAGGAAAAAGCTTACAGAATAAGGATATAAAGAAATATTTTTATACAGCTGTACAATGTATTTGTAAGTTAAGCTAAGTGTTATTTAAAAGAGTCCAGAAGTTTTAAGAAATTAAAAAAAGTTTATAAAGTAAAAATGTTACAGTATGCTAAGGTTAATTTAGTGAAGAAAGAAAAATATTTTTAAATAAATTGAGTGTGGTCTAAGTGTACAGTATTTCTAAAGTCTATAGCAGTGTTCAGTCATATCCTACGCCTTCACATTCACTCACTACTCACTCACGGACTCACCCAGAGCAACTTCCAGTCCTGCAAGCTCCATTCATGGCAAGTGCCCTATACAGATATACTTTTAAAAATCTTTTATACCAGGCCGGGCGCGGTAGCTCATGCACCTGTAATCCCAGCACTTTGGGAGGCCGAGGTGGGTGGATCACGAGGTCAGGAGTTCAACACCATCCTGGCCAAGATGGTGAAACCCCAGCTCTACGAAAAATACAAAAAAATTAGCTGGGTGTGGTGGCAAGCGCCTATAGTCCCAGCTACTTGGGAGGCTGGGGCAGAGAATTGCTTGAACCCGGGAGGCAGAGGTTGCAGTGAGCTGAGATTGCGCCACTGCACTCCAGCCTGAGAGACAAAGTGAGACTCCATCTCAAAAAAAATTTTTTTACTCCATATATTATGTACTTTTCTGTTTAGACAAATGCTTATCATTTTGTTACCATTGCCTATAGTTTCAGTACAGTAACAAACATATTGCTCCTAGGTTTGTAGCCTAGAAGCAATAGGCTATACCATATAACCTAGGTACATAGGACGCTATACCATCAAGGTTTACACTCTACAATGTTTGTACAAAAACGAAATTGCCTAATGGTGAGTTTCTCGGAATGTATCCCTGTCATTAAGTGACCCAAGACAGTATTTGTTAACTAAATGAATTCAAACTTAAATCAAATACTTTTTGCCCTCCAGGAGCCTGAAGGAAATGGAAAGGTGAAATACAATACTGATTATAATAAAAGACGAATGATTTGTTGTAAGATAGATATATGTAAAACTTAAAACTGAATTAAAAGATTGATTAATGATGTCTATAGTTGAGTAGGACACATAAAGGCTTTATAGAGAAAATGACCCTTAAACTAAACCTTGAGAGTGCTTGGAATACAGTAAGTACTTTTGCTGGTAATGCCCAACATTCATTCTTCCTTCTGGTGGTAATAGCACTCACATTTTCTTTTGGAAAAGTATGCCTCGCCTTGCTGCACGAGGTTTTTATTAAGCTGGTCTCATTCCTTGCCCCCTCCCGCCGAGCCTGGACTGGCCAATCAGAATCCCAGAGATTGTTCAGGCATAGGCACCTAGTCCAAGGCAGGCCAGTGAAAGCTAGTTCAGATATTTGCTAGAACTATTGAAAAAAGGTGCTCTCTTTCCCTGGGGATAGTTAAACTGACACAAGAAAAGCTGCAGCTGCCAGTAGCCATCTTTGCCACTATGTGGGCAGAGTGTGCCTGGAGGTTAAGCCAGAAGGATCAGCCTAGGAGTGGAGAGAGAGACTGGTCTAATGCCTTTGTTTGGATCCAGCTGTGCTTAAGGTCAAGTTACAGGTTAAAGAGTCAAATCATCCTACATTATTCTGCAATTCATTTTCCTGTCACGACAGAGTAATTGGCACTGGACTTCTTCTCACACTGGAAATGACAAGGAAATGGACATATGTGAGGCAAGTGTTTTCAAGCACTGAGGGCAGGAAGTGCAGGACTGTGATCCCTAAGACACAGAAGCCATGTGGGGTGGTCCTGGGTCAGTTTTCTTCCCATTGCACAGGGCAGTGAGACCCAGGCTGCCATAGGTGAGACAGGTGTGCTTCCTAAGCAGAGAAGGCAGAAACCCACATTTCAGGCAGCTGAAGCAGCTGGAATTTGTGGGGCAGGGGACAGAAAAGAGTGACAAAGACTCTCTGCTTTGACTAAGACTTTGACTAAGTCCGGTTCCTGAGCCCTTTCTGACTAAGCCTATCCTTGGGGTCCCCTCTCTGTCCTTGATGAATGCAGTGTGAGCAAAAATGCTGCTAAATTAAATTAGTGAAAATCTCCACTCTTTGACATCTGACCACCCTCAATCTTTAAGCCCCCTGGCCGGTCTTCAGCAATAATCCTATCAAGTCTGTTCAGCCAAAACTGTCATTGATAGTTCCTTTCAGTAATTTTCCATCGACTGACTCCCCCCGTTCACCACCACCACTCACACACACTCTGATTCCTCATTATAAATCTCCACCTGTCCTTGTTGGAGTTAAAGTTGATTCTAGTATCTCCCTAAGTACAAGACCTTGTTGCAGTGGTCCCTATACCTATGGCCATGATAGCCCACGAATAAAGTGTGTCTTACCATCTTTAACAAGTATCATTCATTACTTTTTCTTTAATAAGCGGTTGCTACACAAAGCAGGTGGCTGGGGTGGGAGTAAAGACTTCAGTGGGAGTGGGGAGAGAGGCAGGACTGCAGGTCCTTGCCTAAGGGCTGTACCAGGAGGCCCAGATCACTTGTTGTAGGGCTGAGAGCAGAATGAGAACACCAGAGGCTGTGCTGGGCTGGAATACAGTGGTTCCAGCCCAGCCAGAGTGAAGAGACCTTGCTGAACACGGCAGGCATTTAGCTAGATTCACAGAAAGGTCACACCTTAGGACAGGAACTACACCCTAGAGTAAGAGCCCTCCCCTAAGACCATATTCAGAAGAAAACCAGAACTGCCCCAACAAAGAATAAAACCAAGACTAACAGGATCAAAAGGATTCTCCAGGAATCTAAATGCCTGTCAGTCCAAAACTAAATGCTCTTTAAAGGAAGGTTTCCTAATCCAAAGTCATTACAATGTATCCTCCACAATATCCAACATAAAATCAAACACCAAGGTCTGCACTGAGTGAAATACTCAGCTCAGTCAAGTGCTGGTCCACACAACAACACAGGTGGATGTCACAGACATTACGTTAGGTGAAAGATGGTAGATTGAAGTGAGTACACCCTGTTTAATTCACTTACATGAAGTTCAAGTACAGGGAAAACCAGTCTACAGTGAAAAAAAATCAAAACTGTGGGTTACTTGAGGCAGCTGCTCTGGTGAGAGTGGGGAGTGGCTGGACAGAGGCATGGGAAACTTTCTGGAGTGAAGGAAATGTTCTAGTCCTTGGTTTGCATGGTGGTTACATGGAGTGTACACTTTTGTCAAAGCTCATCAAACTGTCCACTTAAAAATCTGTGCATTTTATTGTATGTAGTTTACATCTCAGTAAATGTGGTTTACATTTAAAGAAACAAACAGAGAGGACTTTTTAACTTAAAAAAATCCATGTAATAATATTGGAGTTGTCAACCTAAAAGGAAGAAGCATAGGCAAAATTAATATAAGCAGAGTTTATTTGGGCCAAGCTTGAGGGCTGCAACCTGGGAGCATAGATGCAAGTTGCTCTGAATACACACTCTGATTAGCAACAATTACAAGTAGGGTTTTTGTTTTGTTTTTGAGACAGGGTCTTGCTCTGTCGCCCAGGCTGGCATGCAGTGCTGTGATCATAGCTCACTGCAGCCTGGAACTCATGGGTTCAAGTCATCCTCCCACTTCAGCCTTCTGAGTAGCTGGGACTACAGGCACATGGCACCACAGCTGGCTAATCTTTTAATTTTTGTTGTTGTTGTTGTTGTTGTTGAGATGTGGATCTCCCTATGTTGCCTAGGCTGGTCTCGAACTTTTGGACTCAAGTGATCCTTCCACCTCAGCTTCCCAAAGTACTGGGGTTATAGGAGTGAGCTACTGTGCCCAGCCTACAAATAAACTTTTAAAGGGAAAAAAGAGGCAGTTCCAAAATGATTTACCAGAAATTCACATTAAAGTAACACAAGCTATTGATCGCCTATACCTTGTTCTTTGTATCACAAATTTCAGGAACATGAAGATCATGGGTGTAGCAGCTAGTCAGGAAAAAATAACTTTAAATTATTTCCTCCAGGCATGGGAGTAGGGACATAACTAAAGTTCCATACTTATGTCTCTTGGAACCTTGCAATCCAGCTGTTAAACCACTGTTAGCTTGAAACTGGCCATGGTAGGAGTCTTTGCAACACATTACAAATCACGACTTCCCCTGACTTCTTGCTCCAAGAGATGGTTTACTAACATACCACTGGATTTATATTAAAACGAGGACCTACTTTTTATGTCATGTTTAAAGTTATTGCTAATAAACCAGCAAACATTCCAAAAAGAGTTCTACACAGATTATTTGTATTAATGAACACTATCAGTACCTCCTTTTCTACTCCCCTTTTCTCTCCATCACCCCTACTCCCAAGCAATAATTTCAACCCTTTGCCTATTTTTAAATTTGTCTTCATGTCACTAAATAGCATGCTCACGCTACTACTTATTTTTTTCAGTTTTGGCATTATCTACTAATTTCTCATTATGAAAGATAAGAATTTAGTTTCCTTTCCCATAAAACATATGCCGCCATCACACACACCTCTCATGCAACTCTATTTTTCCAATATAGTGTTATGCTTTTAGTTAAATCCACAGTCAGTGTGCAATATTATGATGATGAAAATGAAATCGGGGGCTAACCTGATTAAGTCCGCCAAACTTAACCTGCCTTGCTTGCTTTTAAGTGCTTACTTCTAGTTGATCTTAAAACCTAGATAGCTAAAAGTCATGTAGCCAAGTAAAACCTAACTAATTTCCCACTAGCTTCCTTACAGATAACAGCTCTGACTGTGGGTCGCTATAGTAATGGTTGCTTAAAGTTGTTTTTCAGGAACTAGGGGGCAGCTCTTGTCCGGTTCAAACCAGTTGCAACTACCAACCCTCCAATTGGACCTGCGAGGGTGCCTAAAGAAGAGTGACCTTTTGATGCCAGAAACTCCTCCCTCTGATCATGCTGATGTGCTATTATAAAGAGCCATGTAACTAGATTACACTTGTGCAGAACCCCGAATACCTTACCTTTCCTACCCGCCAAGCACCTTTCCCAATGCTTTACACCACTCCTTTATCCCATAAGTCCCCCAAGCCCTATTTTCAGAAAGGCAGATTTGAAATTTTTTCTTCCATCTCCTTGCTTGGCAGGCTTGTGATTAAAATGCTTTCTTTTGCAAACCTGTCATCACAGTGATTGACTTACTGTGCACAGGAAGGAAGAACCTGGTTCGGTATCAAAAAAATTAGCAGCTGAGCCATCCTAATATTAGGATTACTTTTCTTTCCTTGCACAACTTTTTGTTTCCTCTGGAGTTGATATTCTTATTTATTTATTTTTCATTTCCTTAGTTTGCTATGTACTTATAACAGACTCATACCAAAACGCTATCCCAATTGTTTAAAATTCCTCTCAATAGTTCAAACATATCATGTATTCTAGCTATTTTACCTTCTCAAAAACATCTCCCTTGAAGCTGCTCTTGTTTGGATTGGTTGCTCTCTAGGCCTGGTGCCAAGCTATGATCCTGGGATTTATCTGCCCTGTATCTAGGAGATTCTCATCACCTCCCTTTTGAATTGGTAAACCAATTGTTGGACTGCTCATCCAAGTACTGCTGTTGGGAAGATCAAAGCTATTCTGATTCCTGATCCTTTAGAGGTGACCTACTTTGAGAAGTTTATAGGATCTTATTGATACAGAAGGGAAGTGCTGGGAAGGGCATGGTCCCTTAAATGATACGGAAGGGGGAAGGGAAGGGCGTGGTCCCTGGATAGGGCTCCACTTCCCAGCCTGTGCCCACGGACCTAAGTGAGGACAGGCATTTTTGTTTTCCTGCCCAAATGTTGCATTTCCCAAGACCTCCACTGGCCTGCCACGCCCCCATCCTGTGCCTATAAAAGCCCCTGAGATCCTAGCAGGCAGACACACAAGCGGCTGGACATCAAGGGGAACACATCATCTGAAGAAGACACAAGCGGCTGGACGTGGAGAGGACGTCCAGAGGAGCACACCAGCGGAAGAGCACACAGACAGACTCCTGCAGGCCACTGACCAGGAGAACAATGCAGAGTTTGGCTGGGGCAGTCAGAGAGAGTCCAGACGCTGAGCAGCCCGACTCTAGGGGAAAACCATCTCCCTCTGGCTCCGCCATCTGCTGAGAGCTAATCCCACTCAATAAAACCTTGCAGTCATTCTACAAGCCCTGGTGTGATCCGATTCTTCTGGTACACCGAGGCAAGAACCCGGGACACAGAAAGTCCTCTGTCCTTGTGGCAAGGTAGAGGGTATGATTGAGCTGGTTAACACAAGTTGCCTATGGACAGTTAAACCAAAAGAGCAACCTGTAACACACGCCCACTGGGGCTTTAGCTGTAAACATTCACCCCTAGACAATGCCATGGGGTCAGAGCCCCACAGCCTACCCATCTGTATGCTCTTCTAGAGGTTTGAGCAGTAGGGCTCTGAAGAAGCGAGTCACATCCCCATCACATGCCCTGAAAGTCGGACAAGGGAACTTTTCCCATTTCATTGTCTTCCACATTCTAAAATTGTGTGATGATGTCACTTGCACAGAGGACCAATGCATCAGTGCCACTGGGTCCTTAATGGCTTTTCTGAATCTAAAAACCTCTGTCCTTTAATTCTTGAAAATGTTCTCTTCTCTGCTTTTCTGCTATCTCTTTCTAAACTAGTATTCAAACATTGGGCAGAATGAGCTAATTCTTTTATCTTTTCTCCGATTTTACACTTGTCTTTTGCTCTACTTTGTGGGAGATTCCCTCAACTTTCTAAGTCTTTTACAGATTTTTTAGAAAACTTCTACTAACATATTTTAGTTTATTAACAGCCTATAATGGCAAGTACTTTCTGTTATCTTTCTGAGGACATCCATGATTTTTTTTTTCCAAAGTTTTAATCTCCCTGCAAAATGTCTTTCTTCTAAGTTGCTTCTCCAACCCTTTTTTTTTTTTTTTTTTTTTTTTTTGGATAGGTCTTCTTCATGCTAAAGGCATGTTTTATCAATGTTGACTGCCTCTATTTAAGAATGAGGCTAAGTTAAGTGAAAAGTTCCATATGGATGATACTTGTCAGTTCTGGGCTTCACTCTGGCTGGACTGTTTCATTGAAAACTCCCTTTTCATAAGTCGTTTCTTTTCAGCTTGTGAGCCTCTTCAGAGAAGGGTATGTCTGGAGGGCTTGTTAAAACACAGATTGCTGGGCCCTATCCATAGAGTTTCTGATACCGTAGGTCTTGGATAAGGCCCTAAAATTTGCATTTCTAACTAGTTCCTAGATGATATTGACAGGCCTTGAGGATATAAATTTGATTGCCCCAAATGAGACCTGAGTACAGTTGGGATTGCAACATTGAGAATATAAATTTTTCTTAACTTCTCTATTTTCTTACCATCCTAAGCAGTACCTGCTGTTCTCTGTCCAGAGACCTTCTGTTTTATATTCTGTGGAAAATAAACATAAAATCTTCTGCCAAGGTTAGGAAGAGGCTGTTCCCCAGCTGGAGTGGGGAATAGGGCCTGAGGATCAGAATGTTTATTTTTATTTTTTTGAGACAGTCTCGCTCTGTTGCCCAGGCTGGAGTGCAGTGGTGCGATCTTGGCTCACTGCAACCTTCGCACCTCCAGGTTTAAGCAATTCTCTGCCTCAGCCTCCGGAGTAGCTGGGATTACAGGTGCGTGCCACCATGCCCGGCTAATTTTTTGTATTTTTATAGAGACGGGGTTTCACCATCTTGGCCAGCTGGTCTTGAACTCCTGACCTTGTTATCCACCTGCCTCGGCCTCCCAAAGTGCTGGGATTACAGGTGTGAGCCACCTTGCCTGGCCTGAATGTTTCTTAAATGCACAACCAACCAGTCCCTTAGTCTTCATTCCCATCTTCATCTTTACTTCTAGAGGTTCTAGTACTGCCACTTGTAATTTTCAGGGTTCTATAGGGGCAAATCAAAAATTTTTTTCTTTTTCCCTCTGCCAGTTTGGGATCCACTTTTTTTTTTTTTTTTTTTTTTTTTTTTTTTTTTTTTTTTTTTTTGAGACGATATCTCACTCTGTCACCCAGGCTGGAGTGCAGTGGCACAATCTCGGCTCACTGCAAACTCCGCCTCCCAGGTTCATGCCATTCTTCTGCCTCAGCCTCCCAAGTAGCTGGGACTACAGGGCGCCTGCCACCATGCCTGGCTTGTTTTTTAATATTTTTAGTAGAGACAGGGTTTCACCATGTTACCCAGGATGGTCTCGATCTCCTTACCTTGTGATCCTTCCACCTTGGCCTCCCAAAGTGCTGGGATTACAGGCGTGAGTCACCGCACCCTGCCTGGGATCCACTTTTTTAAGTTTGCTAGGTCATTCCCCACTCATCCCTCTACTACTCAGCTTTCAAAATTGTATCGCTATCAACTCCTCTGTATCATTTTCTCTTTGCACTCTAGGTCTTTAAAATGAAATAATTTTACTATCATAGTAGTGGGCTTTGAGGAAAGGAGTTGAGGTAAAGATTTCTGCCACTTTCAACTAGAATTTAGAAGAGCATCTAGTTTCCAAAAACCCATGTTCCCAGATTCTGATTATATCTCAGAGTATAAAACAAATAGGTTTGTCTTGAAAGAAAATTGAACCATTTCTAAAAGTTCCTCTAGGCTGGTCAGTTCAGTTGTTTTATGCCTGGCAAAATATGCCAATTATGTTTGCATAGGAAACTCTGTTTCACAGCTGGAGACTACACCTCCACCACAGCCAAGTATATCATGGGTCTAGGAAACAAGCCACACATATGAAATTCTGGTGATTCAAAGCAAGAAATCAAAGTATACGAACTAGTAAGTTCATTTTGAATATAAAGAGCAACACTAAAAAGCTAATAGTATGCTAAGGTACTTTATCTATTCCATACTGTCTTTGCCCAACAATAATTACAATGGTCATGATTCACCGAGCATATGTACATCTTCAGAATTACGCAACAGCTGTTACAGCCCAACACAATGGGTGTCATTTTATTTTATTTTATTTTTTGTTAGCAATTAGAAAACTGAAATCCAAGAGTTAAGTAACCAGCCCAAGGCCACACAGGAAAGGCAGAGCCAGAATAGAACTGTACATCTGCCTCATTCGAAAGCCACCATATGACCATTTTGAATAAGGTGAAGCAACAGCAAATAAATATATTAACTTTGAATGCAAAACTCAAGAGGATTTCATAATACAATTTAAGCTTTTTACAGATATGGACAACTTCTTTCCTCCTCCTCTTCTCCTTCCTTCTCCTTCTTCTTTTCTCCTCCTTCCCCTTCTTCTTATCCTCCTCCTTCTCTTCTCCTTCCTCCTCCTCCTTCCTCCTTCTCCTTTCTCCTCCTCCTTTTCTCCTTCCTTCTCTTTTCCTTCCTTCTCCTTCTGCTCCCCATTCTCCTTCTTCTTGTTCCTCCTTTCTCCTCCTCCTCCTCCTTTCTCCTTCCTCCTACTCCTTCCTCTTCCTCCTCTCTTCTCCTCCTTTCTACTCGTTTCTTCTCCTCCTCCTGTGTCCTCCTCCCTCCTCCTTCTTCTTCCTCCTCCTCTTTCCTCCTCCTCCTCCTTCTTTCCCCTTCTTCCTTCTTCCTCCTCCACATCTCCTCCTAATCTCCAAAACTACGAATATGTTATATTGCATGGCAATGAAATTAAAGTTCTAGGTGGAATTACTGTTGCTCATCAGCTCTTCCTCCTCTTCCTCCTCCTCCTCCTCCTCCTTCTTTCTTTTTTCTTCTTATTTGTGACTCATACAGCAACTATCAGAAGAAAACTTCAACAAATACTCATTAAACAGAAGACTATTATATTTAATAGTTTGTGAATACTGCATAAGAACAAATTCATTCAAGTTTACTATAGACAGGTAGGGTAAGTCACTAGATGGATTTCTGCTAAGGGATTCAACACCACAAAAAACACATCAGAGACACAGAGAAGTAGTATTATTTCACAATATCCCATCTTTTAAAATAAAAGCAGATTCTTAACATTTGAACCCACAAGATGATTTTCCCAAATGATACGCTGAGGGTGCATATTTTTGCTTTAGTTTATATAGACCACTCTGAGGTTTTGGATTCTCTAGGGAGACTTCTGAATAAAGATTTTTAACCAGAAAGGGGATACTCAGCTAGGGAGTAATCATCATGTTTTAACATTTAAAAAGAAAGGAAACACAGCTTTACTTGCTAACCAAGAGTGGAAGAAATTCTGTAAAACAGATAAGATGAGTGGAAGTAAAATATAAGAAAAAAAATCATAAAATTGTGTTTGGGTGAAGCTCAGAAAGAAAAAGAGAGATTTTAACAATTAGAAGGTGGTGGAGGAGGAGATGGGGGCAGAGAACACTAACTTAAAATGCCCCGTAAAGTGCCTTGTCTTTGTGATAGGTCTCTGTAGTCCCCTTGTCTCCTGGAAATGGAGACATCACTCAACTACATCATGTTTTAACTTTATTTCAGACCCGTAGATGGGCCAGAGAATCATAAAAAGTAAAATATCATGAACTACTAATGATTTTTTTCAATCAATGAAGGAAGGAAGGAAGGAAGGAAGGAAGGAAGGAAGGAAGGAAGGAAGGAAGGAAGGAAGAAAGGAAGGAAGGAAGGGTGGGTCACATTTTTGTAAGGATTTGTCATTCTCTTCAATGTGGTACCAGAGAAATCCACAAGATGGCACTCATATATTTTTCTACATATGATGCTGAATTAAAAACAGGATTGCTTACACTTTGTATTTCAGACCAGAAAGACTGAATAAATCGCAGAAGCAAACACATTTCAAAATTTTCTGTTACCATGGAGAGATAATGCTTTTAAGGTACTCTAACGCACATTCATAGCTTGCAAGTAACTTACAAGTTTCACTTCCTATTCTAGCAGGTGGTGGAAAGTTAGCATTCATAACCATTATCTGCCAATCAACAGTTTGATAATAGAAAGCTATAAGTGACCATTGAGAGACCTACAAACTTTTCTATGATGGGATGTGGGATCATTACTTGCTTCTGGTTTATTTCCAATGTTTTTATTGTTTGTTCGACATAGAGAGGTTCTGAAATTAGCAAACATAACTACCATTTTTCAGCTAAGTAAACATGCTCAGAAAGAGTAAGAAATAAGACAGGGTAATTCACCCAAGAAAGATAAACAACAATAAATGAATCCAGTTTCTTTAACTAGAGAATCAATAATTTATACTTAAATCCTTAAGCAATAAATATAGGTTAAATGAACAAGTTAATTCAAGCCATATTTCAACACATATTTATTGGACACTTCCCGTATACCACACACTGTTCCAGGCTCTAAGGGATAAGCGATGCGCAAGATAAAGAATATCCTGCTTTCATGGAACTTCTGTTTTAGTGGTGATAAGTAGAAAAGAAAAACAAGAAAGATGTCAGAAATTATAAGAAGTATGAAGAGAATTTATAACTAGGATATGTGATAGTGTGACTGCATGACTACTTTACATTGATTGTTTAAAGGAAAGCCTCTCTGAGGAGGTGACATTTCACTTGACATTTGAATGACAGAAGCTGACAACCATACAGAGATCAGGGGATGGAGCGACCAAGGTAGAGGGAACACAGCTCATGAAATGATCCTAAGACCAGAACAAGTCAGGCCTATTTGGGGGGCAGAAAGATCTGTATGACTGGAGAGGAGTCTACAAGGAGGAGAGCGGGTATGGCATGAGTTCTGAGAGGTAGGGATGAGCCAGGGTGGATGGAGGACGGATGAAAGAATGGATAGAAAGAAGAATACAAGGAGAAAGGAAATGAGCAAGAGCGCTAAGTTCAGGTTAATCAGAGATTCTTTTACATGTTGATCTTTCTGGATGTTTTCTATTAGTCTTCAGTACCTGCCTTAGCAAGTACTGAAGAATGAATATAACCTTTATTATTTGATATTGTAAAAAGGTGCCATTCCTCAGATTATCACTTTAAATATCAATGACCACAGGGTAGTGCTGGAAACAAACAAACAAACAAACACATCTGTAGAAAGTGTAATAAAGCAGGATGAATAGGTGTTACTTTCAAGAGATAGCCAGAAGGTGAATTTTCAATAACAAGCCAAAAGGTGAATTTTCAATAACACTTGATTTGAGTCTGTTTTATTCTGATGTGCCCCTTTCTTCTCAAGGAGTGTAGAAAGATATTCTTAGTTAATTAAAGATTCATATTTGCTGATTCTGATTAATCAATGTTTTTTGGTACCAAAGGGTGATTTAAATAATTCTTAAATTTCTCTTATCTTCTAATATTTACCTGTTGTGTAAGATTTTATTGTAAGCAAGTTTTCAAAAGCAATACATATTTAAGCTGTGTTAGAAATGAAACCCAAGCAATTAAACTGTAAATTAAGAGGCCCTCTGCTCTATGTAACCTCACATAGAGCAAATCAGATCATCAATCAAAACCTCAGTTCCCCCTCTAAAAATGGCATATCTGATTGGTCTACAATTAGAATCTTGATAAAGAGCTTGGATTTTATTGAATAAAAAGACTTTTATAAATATAATCTTGATATTTTACTAATGTTAATTGGCTCCAGATTGTAGAGCTGACATTATGCTGACCCTATGACTACCCTCAGGTCACCCATTCCCAATCAGGAGCTTCTTCGTCTACAAAACTGTTTCAACAACCACATCACTTAATGGTGGCTTAAATTTGTAAATACTTTCTCTCAGTAATCACAAAGGCATATCCAGAAATATCATTAGTAGCTGTATTTGCATCTATTAAACGTAGATTAAGAGGATTTTATTTTAACAAGGTTTTATTTACCAACTAATTAGAATGACAATTTATTACAAGTATGAAAATAATTAACTTAGAATTATTCAAGTAGTGCAGTTCTTCTGGTTGTAAGACAAAAATAAAATCATTCTCCCACTCAATCAATGGGCCTTGTTTGGAACAGGTACTTATATCAGACATTGTTATTAATTTCACATATTCACCTACTCTTTATTTTCCCAGACATTAGAATTCTAGTGCTGTTTATTTCATAGAGGCCTTTTAAAGACAAATTCACTCTGTATCAAAAGCAGTTGTTTAAATCAGCATTCAATTCTGACAGCTTTGCTCTTGATACTTTTCATAGCAGCAGCTGGGAGAGCACTTTACCATCAGTCATAGCTTTTTTTTTTTCCTCCAATCAAAATATATGTACTATCATAAGCATTGCCCTGCAAATTTTTTTCCTCATGTTTAATAAATGTGATCTTACATATGATTAACAACAAACAGATAAAATCCTGTTTCTCCCTTTTAAAGCAGGGGAAAGTTATTACTTGATTTCCCTCATGTAGCAGTCAATGCTGTCTTGATGTTAGTCTTTTGCCAAGTGTCAGTAAAATAACAAATAAAGCTTCTTTACTGCTATGATGATTTGACCATTAGCAAACCAAGAAAAAACTTACTTAACTTGAAAATATAATGTTTAGAAAGCACAACAGAAACTGACTGTACATTCCGACCTCAAATATTTTCAAAGATAACTTCATCCTTTTCATTCTTACATTTTAAAAAATCTATTGTCTTAAGATAAAAGAGCCACAAAACCCCAAGACATAATCCCTGCTTCAGGCTAATGACAAAAAATATTTTTTATTTTTAGTTCACATCCTGAAAAAAATTCCCTTGACAGAAAATGTTCTGAACTAGATTCTGAGAGGCAAACATTTCCTTTACTAAAGTTTTTCCGGATGACAAAAGGAGAGAAGAGGGGTCAAAAAAGAAATATAAAAGTTCACCTAAAATAGATCAGACTTCAAATGTTAAAATACTTTTAGTTACATAAACAGCTCTTAAATTTAAATTTCTACGTTATAAATACTTGAATCACAGAAACCTTACCCTATATACACCCAGCATTTAAAATAGTCTCATATTTATTTCTAATCATGTCAGCTGACAGCTACTGTTTCCTGGCTGCTATAAATAAAGATTTATTCATTGTATGAGACTGTGACACAGTATGTATGATGATTGGTATAAAATAGAAAGGACTTGTCCTCCACAGGAGTTTTGAACAGGCCGTCAGTGCATGCTGTCTGTCCATCTGGAGTCTACCCAGGCTAAATTACTGCCTTGCCCTTCTGGTAACGGACTCAGTGGATTTTTCACAGCATAATGTCCATTCTACAAAAAAAATTATAATCCCATTATCGATTTAAGGCATTCTAGATTCCAATTCCTTATAATACAATACCTCTAACCATTACCTTAGCCTTTTTCAGAATCCATCATGTTTTCAAGTTCCAAGAAAAAAAAGGCAGGGCAGGCAACTTTTGTTTGTTTCTTCTTTTAAAAAGAGAACTATACTATTGACAAAACAATGATGAGAATAGAAATCATCTGACTGTACGATACCTAAAGCTTTTCTTACTTTCCTGCCCATTTCGCAATAAATCTAGGCCAGAGGAAGAAATAAGCGTCTAGCCATGTGGTCAGCTCCACATCCATAATGTATTTTGTCGACTGTTTTTCGCCGTACGCGTAATAGCTCCATAATCGGCAGAAAATTTCAGCAAACTTTATCTATACATTTTATATCTACCTCAGTGGAATACTGAGTTAGAAATTGCTTCCAAGAACTTGAGTTACAGTAAAGAACGTATGTGGCAGAGCCACAAACTCTCAGAGCAGTATCAGGTTCAGTTGTGTGTTGTTTGGCAGTTTTGTATCGAGTAGTGTAAGATACGGAAAATTTAGAGACTTTACTTTATGAATGGACATTCGTGAACAATTGGCGTACAGATGCCAACAGTTTACTTCCAGAGTAAGCTGAATTCAGTCTGAGAATATTTTGTACGCCAGATAACGTCAGGTTATTTTCCTACTATGAGTTATGATTACTAATTCTTTAAAAAAAAAAATCAAAAACGATTAATTACTCCTAATGGTGTTATATCTTGATTGCAGTTTATTCCACACCACTGTGATTATCTATCGATGGCTGTACGCCTTTGTTCAAGATAACTTGTTCCTTAATTACCAGGTCTAATAGTTCAGTTATTTTGACTGATATCATACGAGATACTGCTTTCTATTACTCTACCATGCAGTGCTAAAATAATTATTTGATTATACGAAAATGAGTTTAAATCTTAAATTATGCATTTTAAGCATTTTAAAATAATAAACGTACTGAACCTGCAGTTTTATTCTCAAATTCAATGCATTTGAATACTGATTCTGTTACTGAATATTTAATCTAGATATTCTATATGACACACATGTGAAAGAACAGTTGTATCGGTAGCAGTTTATTCTGCATATATGCCATTGTGTTAGTAATTCAAATAGGTGGCCGATCTCTAGTTCGCATTAATATTTTAGCTACGAAACCAATAATGGGCAAAAATTACTGGTAAGTGGAAAAGGTTTTATGTGTAAATTCTGCATATTAAATATATATAACAATAGAGATTCACAGGACTTAGAATGAGGGTAGACAAATAGACTAAAATAAGACAGAACTGAGGTCCTGACAAATCCCAATAACCATTTCCCACTCTGTATTTGCATATAAAATAGATTGCAATTCTCTGCCACCATTCATTTTTTTCTTCCTTAAGCAAAAATAATTGATTACTAATTTCAATATTAAAAAAATAAAATTAGAAATTACTTTTGAAAATTGCAAATTATTTAAACACATGGCAATTGCTATATATCCTGAAGGAGAGTGTTTCAACTTTGCTAATTTCTGAAAAATAAGGGTGTTAACATATACAAAAAAAACTATGTCTAAATAAGACTTGCTCTGAAATAAGACTTGCTGAGGCTCTGCTCTGAGATTTTGATAAGCCTAAGTATTCTACCTTAACATTAATAGATAAATAAATTCAACTACAACCACAAAAGAAAGCATGGTTCTAACATTAGCCCTCAGTATTTTGAAATATGTCCCCAAGTAAGTTTTCTTACTTTCCCTAACCTACTCCAATCTAGGGCCTTGTTGAATTGTTGCAATACACTTTTATTTTTATTTGTGATTTTTTAAAATTTCCATGTTATTGGGGAACAGGTGGTATTTGGTTACATGAGTAAGTTCTTTAGTGGTGATTTGTGAGATTTTGGTGCACCCATCCCCTAAGCAGTATACACTGCACCCAATTTGTAGGCTTTTATCCCTCACCCGCTTCCTACCTTTTCCCCGAGTCCCCAAAGTCCACTGTGTTACTCTTATGCCTTTGCATCCTCATAGCTTAGCTCCCACTTATAAGTGAGAACATACAGTGTTTGGTTTTCCATTCCTGAGTTACTTCACTTAGAATAATATTCTCCAGTCTCACCCAGGTCATTGTGAATGGCATTAATTCATTCCTTTTTAGGCTGAGTAGTATTCCATCATATATATTCCACAGTTTCTTTATCCAGTTGTTGACTGATGGGCATGTGGGCTGGTTCCACATTTTTGCAATTGCGAATTGTGCTGCTATAAACATGCATGTGCAAGTATCTTTTTCATATAATGACTTCAGGAGTAGCTATTCTTATATCAGTCAATACACTTTTAGACAATAGACTTTCTGTCTAGTCAGAAATGGTAACAGCAGAAAGGTAAGTGATGTTGGAAATTTGGTAGCAACACTAAGTATGATCTAACCCTAACTACACTGTTTTCAGTTGCAGTGTTTCAGGCACCCAGAGAAAATGAATCCTGATGGCTGTTAAGGAGATTATATACCTACTAATCCACTGGGGATTCCCTATGGATAATTTGTTTCCTTATAACCAACATTGGCATTAACCAGACAATGGCTTCAGGTGCCCCAGACTTTCATGGGCACACAGTGAAAAGTAGGAAAACTTTTATATATGAAGGTCCTCAGAGGAACTCTGTCAACAGACATTTTATGATTAGAGAAGAATTACAATGAAAGCAAGCACCTTTGTTAGTGGAAGTGGCACCAACATAACTGGGCCAATAAACTGAATGTTTCTTCCTATGTGTGTTTCATTGGACCCAAGCTAAGCTACAACAAAAAATGAAAAGTAGAGTGTATCAGTCCGTTCTCGCATTGCTATGAAGAAATACCTGAGACTGGGTAATTTATAAAGAACGCAGGTTTAATTGTCCCATGGTTCCGCAGGCTGTACAGAAAGCATAGTGACTTCTGCCTTTAGAGAGGCCTCAGGAATTTTCCTATCATGACTGAAGGCACAGGGGGTGTGAGACATCTCATATGGTGGCAGCAGGAGCAAAGTGGATTAAGTGCTATACACTAATAAACAACTAGATCTCAGGAGAACTCACTCACTATGGCAAGGACGGTACCAAGAAGAACGGTGCTAAGCTATTCATGAGAAACCCACCCCCGTGATCCAGTCACTTCCTATTAGGGCTCACCTCCAACAGTGGGGATCACAATTCAACATGAGATTTGGGCGTGGACACAGATCCAAACCAAATCATATAGATTAGAAAGAACAGGACAGCTTGAGGTTCAGGGGCATATAAGAAGCCTGGGAGCACAGTATCTACTTCTTCTCCTTTTCCTTCCTTTTAGAAACAAAATCAAACCACAGAAGAACTCTTAAAATTTGAGTAACGACAAAAATTACCTTAAAGGGCTAACACACCATTTCTAGATATTAACAATTTGAATATTTTAAACCTCATATTTTCCACAAGGATCTGTTGTAACGTGTACCATTCACATATGTATCACTAAGATTTGATTCTAAGATATTCTGATCAAATCTCAGATGGCTGATCAATTCTCTGTAAGTTATTTGCTTTCCTGAAGATATTTCTGTGCCAATGTCTGAAAAGAAAACAAAGTAATTACTCATGAGGAAAAGTAAATTCTTAATAAAAGAATTACATAAAATGTACCTAAATTTAATATGACAGTAAATTCTAGGCATTTCTTATATTTTGCATGTTTTATAAAAAATATAAATTTGAACATAACTTATTGAAACATTTTGAACAAGAAAATGTTTACATAAAATAAACACGTAACAATATGCAATGTATCAAATTAAAACTACATTTTAAGACAGTTTAAAGCTATTTGTGCCTTTCACTAAAATAGAGTATAGCAAATACTGTGTTCATTTTATAAACAACCAAAGTAAGAGGTTAAAGCAATTTAAAGTGCTCCTACACAATCTGAAAATACGTTTCCAATAACTGAATTCGAGGTTTTTGAGATCATACAAATATGCAATAAGAAAATTTTAGGATCAAATATAATAAAAGTATAATTTATGCCTATCAAAAACAAAAAGCTTTTAAGGCATTATGATAGTTAAATTTCCTTCAGTGCATTAATCCTCTAATAACAGTTTCAGTCAAGGAAATGTTATGAGGTCAGATCTGAAGTTTTTTTAACTTAGTTTGAAATCATACATATTCTCTTTGAATATAATTTGCTTCGTGTAGCACCTAACTCTCCAGGAACTCAAAACACTTCATAGATTTATATCCTGATCTTAGTTATCTTCATTATTGCTTTTTTGTTTTTTGCAGCGGGATGAAACACTAGTTCAGTGATTTGTACACCAGTAAAACCAGTCTTACCAGTAGGTAAAAAAATGCTGAACAAAAGTTAAACAATCAATGATAACTCACCAACTCCAAAAATTCTATTTCTGTTTGGAGAGCTTCATAAACACTTTCCATGTCATCTTCCTTATAAAGTTCTAATTCTTTTTTAAGTCTATTTTAAAATAAAATTTCACCTATTAGTTTAATAATAAACTGTAATTTTATTACTGTACAGAGAGGGACAAGCTTATAGTTTCTATAATCAGAATTTCAGGACTAAATAATTTGCATATTTTGTCTATAATTCCATAAAGATTATATAAAATTTTGTGGTAAAAATTTTCATAAAGAAAGGTAGACTGACTAATAGACATTTAATATTTTTGTTGTCATTGTTTTTTGAGATGGAGTCTCGCTCTGTCATCCACACTGGAGTACAGTGGTGTGACCTCTATTCACTGCAACCTCTGCCTCCTGGGTTCAAGCAATTCTCCTGCCTCAGCCTCCAGAGTAGCCAGGATTACAGGCACCTGCCACCACACTCAGCTAATTTTTGTACTTTTAGTAGAGATGGGGTTTTGCCATGTTGGCTAGGCTGGGCTTGAACTCCTGACCTCAAGTGATCCACCTGCCCGAACCTCCCAAAGTGCTGGGATTACAGGCATGAGCCACCATGCCCAGCCGACATTTAATAATTTTATCATAACTAAAAGAGCAACATGAGCTGGTGGATAGCAAATATATAGTACTATGTCTTAACATCTGTTTGAGTCCTGGCCACTAGCAAACTGAATAAGCTTAGTTGAAACATTTAGCTTCTCTGAACCTCACCTGAAAACTTTTAAGTGTAGGGGAAAAAACGACCCTTGAGCTTTCTTCTTGATGTAAAATTAAACTATAACTTTATAATATACATGCATAATTAAAATATACCTTAATTTGGGAGTGAGAAAGCAACATCTTTCTTTTCCCCAATTAAGTCTTTAATTTTTTGAATATTTTGAATTTTTTAACATGAAAAAGCACATAAATTTTATTAACATGCATTGGGAATCACAAAAGAAAAGGTTGATTAGAACTGAAGAGGTTAGATTCAGGTTTATTACCCTCTTAATGAAGGAAAGAGGGTTTGGAGTTGGTAAAGTTTACGAGAGACTGTCGTTTGACATGATCAAACCAAAATGGAGTTTCTGGAGCTAGGTGCCACGTGATCTATCTTGAAAATGGGCCAGTTTCCCAAAAAATAGGAGATTCATAGCAAACAATCAAAGGGGCCTTGAACCAACATAAGGCAGTGTCCTCTGAATTATGACTATAAGAAATTAACTTTGAAATGATTCTAGAAAAATCCAATTAAATGTTTATACTGATTTTTTTTGTATTTTCGGTTTTTCTTTTTTATCAGACTTTTAAAGGAACGACACTATATGGAAATATATGGGTGTAGTAATGGAAGATAAGGGCTATTTTTATTAAAATCTATTTATGCATACTCATCTTAGTACTGGCTCTGTCTTCTATGGTAACAGTACTTCCTCTCTCCCTGGTATTAGAGTGTCACCCTTCTCATGCCTTACTTTTAAGCAGATAAAGCCTAAAAGGGTAGAGAATTTTTCCTGTATTTATTGAATATCAATTGCCAAGATAATCCTTAAGAAAATGTGGCATAATTTCAGGGTGGTATATTCTGGTCCCTTCAAAGCAGCTCCGATAGGCAATAGAAACAATAAGTTTAAACAAAGAGTCAACAATTGTACTAATATCATACAAGTTTGATGAGTATAAATGTGCTCTGGAAATTTATTGCCAAATCAGCATGGACTCTGAGGAATTTTTAAAGAATTATTTTATGCCTGTATTTAATGTGGAAAATAGTAAAATAAGTCTTCCATTTTTGGCATTAGGACTAATGTTTTTTCCTGAAAAGAAAAACATAAAAGCTAGGAGCTGTGATTGAAGAGGTACAAAGCTAGAGGCTGAAATTGGGCAGATAGGAGGTTAAAGCTGCCCTGAGAGGAGATATGAGGAACATTGCTCTCCCAAACCTAAGCAACTCCTGGGCCAGCAACAAGGTGAGAAATATAGATCGATTTGAACCTTTGCTGAGCCCTGACCCTCAAGGGGAAGTGGAAGGAGTTGTAAGATCAGTGGCATTTCCTGGATACCAGCAGATGCAAAAGAAAAATCTTCTCTATGACTGCACAGTATTCCATGGTGTGTATGTGCCACATTTTTCTTTATTCAGCCTATCATTGATGGGCATTTGGGTTGGTTCCAAGTCTTTGCTATTGTGAAGAGTGCCGCAATAAACATATGTGTGATGTGTCCTTATAGTAGAATTATTTATAATCATTTATAATCCTTTGGGAATATACCCAGTAATGGGATTGCTGGGTCAAATGATATTTCTAGTTCTAGATCCTTGAGGAATGGCCATACTGTCTTCCACAATGGTTGAACTAATTTACACTCCCACTGAAAGTGTAAAAGTGTTCCTATTTCTCCACATCCTCTCCAGCATCTGTTTCCTGACTTTTAATGATCACCATTCTAACTGGTGTGAGATAGTATCTCGTTGTGGTTTTGATTTGCATTTCTGTAGTGACCAGTGATAATGAGCTTTTTTTCATGTTTCTTGCCTGCATAAATGTCTTCTTTTGAGAAGTGTCTGTTCATATCCTTGGCCCACTTTTTGATGGGGTTGTTTTTTTCTTGTAAATTTAAGTTCTTTATAGATTCTGGATATTAGCCCTTTGTCAGATGGGATGAGTTCATGTCCTTTGCAGGGACACGGATGAAGCTGGAAACCATCATTCTCAGCAAACCAGCACAAGAACAGGAAACCAAACACCACATGTTCTCACCCATAAGTGGGAGCTGAGCAATGAGAACACGTGGACACAGGGAGGGGAACATCACACACCAGGGCCTGTCGGGGTTGGGGGCCTAGGGGAGGGACAGCATTAGGAGAAACACCTAATGTAGATGACGGTTGATGGGTGCAGCAAACCACCATGGCACATGTATACCTATGCAACAAACCTGCACGTTCTGCACATGTACCCCAGAACCTAAAAGTATAGTAATAAGAAGAAAATATTCTCTAAAGGAAACCTTAACAAATTTAGACCCACAGGCCTCTCATAGATTGCGAACAATGAGTTTGCAGCAAACTTCCATGAAGCACCCAACAAGGAAAGCCATTATAAAGTAAAAGCAGAGACAGGAAGCAATAGATTACACCCAGGTTATTCACAAAACTACAGATTATTCACAAAATAAAATGTCCAATGGCTAATAAAAATAGGAAATGGTATTAAATTTCATTCTCAATCCGGGAAATACAAAGAAAAGCATAAGGAAATACCATTAAACATTCACCAGAATAACTAAAATGAAAGATAGGCAATATCAGGTGTTGATAAGGATATGAAGAAATTACAACTTCCAGACCACTAGCACAGGATATTGCTTTCCATTCTTTTTTAACCTATCTACATCTTTACATTTAAAGTGGGTTTCTTGTGGAAACCATATAGTTGTGTCTTACTCTTTTATCTAATGTAATAATCTGTCTTTTACTTGGTATATTTAGACCGTTTTCATTTAATATAGTTATTCATATGGCTGAATTTAAAATATAAGATTTTTCTAATCATTTTCTATTTGTTCTATCTGTGCTTTGCTCTTTTCATTCCCTCTCGTTCTACCTGCTTTTGGATTTTTTTTAATAATTGTATTTTATCTCCTCTACTGACTTATTATTTATACTTACTGTAGTCCCCCTTTATCCATGGGGGCTACATGCTCCAATACTCTCAGTGGACACCTGAAACTGCAGACAGTACTGAACCCTCTATATGCTGTGACTTTGCCTATACATATATACCTATGATAAACTGTAATTTAAAAATTAGGCACAGAAAGGGATTATCAACAATACCTAATAATAAAATAGAACAATTATGACAATATACTGTACTAAAAGCTATATGAATGTAGTCTCTTTCTCTCAAGATATCTTATTGCACTGTAGATCTTAGCAACCTCAGTATACAATTTTTTTCCTTTCCTTATTAAGTCAAAAACTTTCATCTTTTCACTTACAGGAAGCACTTTACACCTTCTTTTGGGCATATATGCACTACTCCTGTGATTTGGGCCCATCATTAAGTGCAATAAGGGTTACCACAAAGACTATGATTGCACAACACTTGATATGATAACTCAGATGGCTATGAAGTGACTAGCATGCAGGTAGCATATACAGTGCAGATACACTGGACAAAGGGATGATTTACGTCCAGGGCAGAATGGAGCAGAACTGCACAGGAGTTCATCATGCTACTCAGAATGGTGTGCAATTTAGAATTGTTTATTTATGAAATTTTTCATTTAATATTTTGGAACCATGGGTGAATGTGGGTAACTGGAACTGCAGAAAGAAACTGCAAATAAGAGGGGACTACTGTATTTTTAAAAAGCTGTAATGCTTGCATTTGGGTTAACACACATCTTCACTTTATTACTGTATACTTTCAAATAGTATAACACTGCGTTACTTGGCCGGACCACAGTGGCTCATGCCTGTAATACCAGGACTTTGGGAGGCCAAGGTGGGCAGATCATTTGAAGCCAGGAGTTCAAGACTGACCTGGCCAACATGGGGAAAAACCGTCTCTACTAAAAATTCAAAAATTAGCCGGGTATGGTGGCACACGCCTGTAATCCCAGCTACTAAGGTGGCTGAGGCATGAGAATAGCTTGAACCCCACAGGCGGAGGTTGCAGTGAGCCGAGGTTGTGCCACTGCACTCCCATGTGGGTGACAAAGAGAGACTCTGCCTCAAAGAAATAAAAATAAAATAACACTTGCTACACTTACAGGATAAGAAACTTAAAACAGTTTATTTACAATTTCTCCCTCCCATTTTTCATTTGGTCATAATCATACATTTTCTTTTACATATGCTATAAACCTAAAATATATTCCTTTTGCTTTTATCACTTATTTGTTACATCAATTAAAAGTGAAAAAGGGGCCTTTATGTTTACCTTCATTTTCATTTTCAATTTTATATTTATCTTCATTAATTAATTTATTTTTAAGTAGAGATGGGGTCTCTCTATGTTGCCCAGGGTGTTCTCAAACTCTGGGGCTCGAACTCCTGAGCTCAAGCTATCTGCCCACTTCAGCCTCTCAAAGTACAGGGATTATAGGTGTAAGCCACCATGCCTGGCCTATTTGAACCATTTCTGAAGTTTTATTATTTCTTTGCATAGCTCCAAATTTCTATCTGGTATAGTCCTTCTTTCTGAAAAACTTACACAGCCCTTTTTTGTAATGTAGTCTGTTGGCAAGAAATTCAATCAACTTGAGTTTGTCTAAAAATATCTGTATTTGCCTCCATTTGTGAAGGAGATTTCACTGAAATTCTGAACTGGCAGCTCTTACTTCCACTCTTTGGGATGTCATTCCCTTGTATTTTGGTTTGCATGATTTCTGATGAGAAGTCTTCTATATTTATTACCTTCATTCCTTTGTATATATAATGTGTCTTTTTGTCTTTTCTCCTTCTGCCTTCCTTCCAGATTTTCTCTTTATCTTTGTTTTTCAGAGGTTCGAATATGATGTGTATAGATGTTTGCCTTTTTTCTTTAATGCTGCTTGGGGCTCTCTGAGCTTCTTGTATCTATGCTCTAAAGTATTTCATTATTTTTGTAGAATTCTCTAACATTATTTCTGACATATGAAACAATATAATCTCAAATACATTATGCTAAACCTAAAAAGCCAGACCGAAGAGGATACATAGCATATTATTCCATTTGTATGACATATTGGAAAAAGCAAAACTAGGAAAACAGATCAGGGGCTGGGGCTGGAATGCAGGCACTGAGTATAAACAGGCAGAAGGGTACATTCTGGGGTCATCAAAGTATTCTGTATCTTGATTACAGTGGTGGCTACATAACTGAATATTTTTGCCAATTCACTGTATACTAAAAGGTAAATTTGCTGTATGTAAGTTTTTAAAAAGGCAATGATAGAAGTCAAATTTCCTATAAAATAACAATTAAATTTTTTAATTTAAAATTTTTTAATTAAAATTTTTTAAGTTTCCAAAAGGAAAAATAATGTAAAAAAGACCTCTCAATATGAAAACCAAATAAAACCACCTATAAGTTGTATATACAAGCTAAGAAGGAAATAGAGGATTTTGCAAAACTTGAAATTACATGTAAGTAGGGAAATAAACATCCAACGTAAGCTCTGAAGCCTACACCAATGCAGAAAGAATTAAGTAAGAATTCAATGGTAGAGAGAAGAACAGAAAAAGGGTGCCTAAGGGTGATGAAATACAGATTAAATGACCTTCAGAAAGTGAAAGTCCTTCCCCATGTGGGGAAACACTGAGAAAAGGTCGGAGGCCTCACAGTTGAAAGTAATGGCCTCATAAAATGAGTTAGGGAGGATTCCCTCTTTTTCAATTGATTGGAATAGTTTCAGAAGGAATGGTACCAGCTCCTCCTTGTACCTCTGGTAGAATTCAGCTGTGAATCCATCTGGTCCTGGACTTCTTTTGGTGGGTAGGCTATTAATTGTTGCCTCAATTTCAGAGCCTACTATTGGTCTATTCAGGGATTCAACTTCTTCCTGGTTTAGTCTTGGAAGAGTGTAAGTGTCCAGGAAATTATCCATTTCTTCTAGATTTTCTAGTTGATTTGCGTAGAGGTGTTTATAGTATTCTCTGATGGTAGTTTGTATTTCTGTGGGGTCAGTGGTGATATCCCCTTTATCATTTTTTATTGCGTCTATTTGATTCNCTNT
>NW_016805132.1:864686-879116 GCF_001698545.2 Rhinopithecus bieti | reverse complement strand
AATCAGTTATAAAAAAAAAAAAAAGAAAAGGCTTAAATGATATTAGTTTCCCATTCAATTCTCTGAATAAATTGACTTTCATTTAAAAAAAAAAGAAAAAGAAAAAGAAAGTAATGGCTTCTGCAGGGCGGAAGAAGTTTGTTTCAATCAATGGCTCTCTTATCTTTTGGGGAGAGACAGTTGTGGCGTTTTGTGGTTTAATGATGTTCTTTTTGTCTTTCCAGTGCTTTTCGTTTCCATTTCTTGATTCCTCCTTGTCTTTAAATTCACAGCCCCTGCAAATTTGTCTATTTCTCACCCAATAACCATAGCTGAAATGAAGAAAGTTTTTGTTCTGTTTTGCTGATGAAGTTTTTTAAAACTGTATTATGAACAAAAGCAAAATACTTTGAGACACCAGATAATCCAAAAACTATATAAATTGATCTAAAATATAAAGATACAAGGAAAACAGTGAATTTCTTTTCCTGAAGCAAGCATAACATTAATACCAGACCTGATCAAGATAGTGAATACATATACACACACATACACGTCTATGAATACTAATGCAAAAATTATAAATAAAATAGTAGTAAAAGGAATCCAATACCACATTAAGTAAATAATATACTGCAATCTATTAGGATTTGTTCCAGGAATTAATGTATGGTTAAATATTAGAAATTCATTAATATAATTGGCCATATTAATATTTCCAAGGGAAAAATAAAATGATTATCTTCAGAGGTACTGAAAGGGTGTTTAAAATATTAAAACTTATCCCTGATAAAAAAATTTTCAATAAAATCAGAATTAATAGATACGTTTTTACCCAATAAAAAATACATATGTCAATCCCAAAGTAAGCATCTTATTGCTGGGGAAACACTAGAGTCAATCTCCTTAAGGTCAGGAATAAGGATGCCCATTACCTTTATTACTTTTTAGCATTAAGTTTGAAAAACTGGTCATTAAAATTAGTCTAGAGAAAATAATTAGAGGCACAAGAGTTTGAGAGACAAAATAAAGTTATTTTAATTTTCAGGTAATATGACATAACTGAAAATTCAAAAATATCAATGAAAGAAAGCAATTCAAATAATAAAATAATTTTGTAAGGTGACAAGATATAAAATTAGCATACAAACATAGCCTTCATTTTCATCAATAATAACTAACAAGACTTTTGTTTCATAGGACATCATAAAATGTTAATTATTTCTACATTACATCAGATTGAATATGATCCTGATAAAAATACAAATTTTTTCCTTGGTGCTAGGCAAATTGATCCTAAAGTTTATATGGAAAAAATAAACATTCAAGTAAGGTTCTTTAACATTTTTCTTTTAGGAAAGCCCTGAGAAAGAAAAAACAAAGAGGAGTGACTAGCCCCACCAACCACTAAATCCTACTATTTATCTTTTATAATTAAAACAGTGCAATACTGGCACATAAATAGAACAGTAGGATATAGTAGAAGGCAGACAGAGTCAAGTACAAATGGAAATCTAGTAGATAATAGAGGTGACACCTCAAAGCACTGGGAAAAAGAGATAGACTTTTCATTAAATTGGGTTGAGAAAACTGGATAGTCATTTGCAAATGGATGTAAATGGACTGCCAAAGCTAAAATTGGATCTACATTACACAGCATATATAAGAATACCCTAGAAATGGATCAAAGATTTAAATGTAAAAAATGAAACCATAGAAGGTCAAAGTGAAAGCATCAATAAATTATTTGATAAACTGGGTGTAGGTAAAGACTTTTAAACTATGGCTCAAAACACAAATGCAATAAAAGAAAAGAGTATTAAATTCAATTATGTTTAAAAGGTTGTGTAGCAAAAACCACCATAAGTAAAGTTCAAAGATAAATGATAAGCCATAAGAAAATATTTGCCACATACGTCACAGATAAAGGACTAACCTCCAAAATATATAAATAAATTTTCTAATCAGGGACAAAAAAAGGCCAAAAGCCTGATAGAAAATAGGAAAAGTCATACAGAGGTAGTTAAAATATTTTTTACAAATAGTCCTTAAAGGCATAAAGAAACACTCAAATTCACTCATAATAAAGAGTTGCAAATATACTACACAGGAATATTGTTTCTAATCTATCACACTGGCAAAACTTAAAAAACTTGACAACAAATGCTTTTGGCAAGATTATGGGAAAAAACTGTGCTCAAACATTGCCAGAGGAAATTCAAAATGGTAAGACCTCAATGGAGGAGAATGTGGCAAGATCCAACAAAACTACATTTGCATTTTCCCTTTGACACTGCCACTCCATATCCAGTAAGATACTGTATAAATACAAAACAACATATACACAAGATTATTTATTGCAGCATTATTTGTAATCACAAAATATTGGAAACAATGTGCCTATTCATATGAGATTGGTTGCATAAACTGTAGTACATCTATTACAATGAAGTATTATATAGCTATAAAAGTGAAGATAATCTCTTTTAACTATTATAAATGAATTACAGGATATATTGTTAAACAGAAGGATACAAAATATATACAATGTGTTAACGTTTGTGAAAGAGAAAGGGATATGAGAATATATTATTAAATATCGGTTTATTTTTGGAAAAAGAAACACAGGAAGGATGAATCAAAAGCTAGCAAAAACGGTAACCTACAGCAGTGAGTGAAAATGCAGCAGGATAGAGAATGGAATGAAACGTCTCTGGATGTATCTTTTTATATACTTTTGCTCTTGAATTATGCTGATGTTTTACTTATTTATCAAATAAAATTCAATCAATAAAGCTGAGAAAAAGCCCTAAAGTTAGATGAAAAGAACACTTGAGTTAAACACAAATAGAAATGCATAAACCTAACTGCATTTCAAATTTGTAATCACAGGAAAAAATAAAAAATAATTAAAGTGATTTTTTGAACACAATAGTCTATACACCCTCAGTGGGATGTGTAGTAAGGCACTAAGAATTACAGAGGAATCTCATATTTTATTTAGTAGGCTTGTTGTTAGTGGGGGTACACGGCTAGTAATTCTAAAACTATTTTGTGATATTTGTAGGAGTTAGGATATTAATAATTACATTGATATAATTGAGAACCAGAGTTTCAACTAGAAAGAAGATATACACACAGAATGGAGGGAGGAGAAGAAAAACCAGTCATTGTGGATTTGAGTTGGAGGAGATTGTGTAAATTTACCATTTAAAAATGGTAATTTTAGTTCTGTCCACTTAAATCGCTTAGAAGCAATGATATTCAGTAGCAATGAGCACATCTAGTAAGGTGGTCTGAGTTTCTAAATACTACTCCCAACTCAAAGATAATAGGGCTTCTTGACAAAAATAATTGGTTCCAGGATTGAGGGAGGTCTGTATAAGAAGAGCCTGGAACCCCTTCTTGCACCAGAAAGAACGTGGTTTTTAAAAAACCACACAGAAATCAATTTCAGAGGGATTGCCTCTGGCCAAATTTGGGACAATTGGGGTATCAAAAATAATAATAACAGTAATGTTACAGTTACACATGTAACTTTAAAAGGTGCATGAGTACATAGAGAATTTTTTTTAAAAGAAGAAATAAAAAGGGTGGGGGAAGGAGGGGAAAAGGAAACCTCTTTTTAAAAGAATTTTACCAATAAATAAATAAATAAAGAATGCCATGATTAGAAATTACCATTTTGCAGTCACCACTGTAATAACTGATTCAAGGAGGAATCATTAGTGGATAATAAATGATAGAGAGAAGTGTTATTGGGGAAAGGATATGTACAAGGTATCAAAGGATCATCCTATATATTACTTAGTACTACCAATGGAAAAATAGTGCTTTCTCACCAGAGAAATCTGGCAGACACAATCTCAACTAAGGGATCAAACTTAGCATTACCAAAAATGAAGCTAACTGACATTATGTGCCTTCTGATATAACGCTCTGAAAAAGACACAATATCACTTACATGATATTCTTGCTAAAAAAATTTAACTTGCATATAATCTCAAAGGAACAAATAAGTACAAATTGAAGAACATTCTATAGAACAACCAGCCTTGACACCTCAGAAAAAGTGTCAATTTAATGAAAGGAGAGGAATTGTTCTTGAATAAAAGAGCTTAGAAGAAAACATAATTTGTAATCCTCAATTGGTTCCCAGGTATAAGAAGGAGAGAGAGAGGAGGAAGGGAAAGAAGACAAGAAAGAGACAGAAAAGAAGTGAAAAAGAAAGAAGAAAAGTAACTACAATGAACACTATTAAGATAACAGAGGAAATACTAATATAGAATATTAGGTAACAGTACTGTACCAATGTTAAATTTCCTGTTTGTTAATTTTCTAATTTTTTTTTTTTTTTTTTTAGACAGAATCTCGCTCTGTCGCCCAGGCTGCAAGCTCCGCTTCCTGGGTTCACACCATTCTCCTGCCTCAGCCTCCCCAGTAGCTGGGACTACAGACACCCGCCACCACGCCCAGCTAATTTTTTTGTATTTTTAGTAGAGATGGGGTTTCACCGTGTTAACCAGGATGGTCTCGATCTCCTGACCTCATGATCCACCCGTCTCGGCCTCCCAAACTGCTGGGATTACAGGCATGAGCCACCGCGCCCAGCCTCTAATTTTGTTTTTAACTGACATAATAATTGCACATATTTTTTGGATACAGTATGATGTTTTGATACATGTATACAATGGGCAACAGTCAAATCAGGGTATTTTGCATATCTATCACCTCATACATTTATCATTACTTTATCAATGTATGAGAACATTCAAAATCCTCTCTTGTGACTATTTTGAAATATACAATAGAATATTGTTAACCAAGAAACAAAAATGCTAACTATAAAAAATGATTAAAAATTTCAACCACAGCAAAAGTAGGAACTCTTCAACTAGAACAGCCTAAAGCAAACAACAAAACCCCATAAACTTGGAGAAGATATTTTTAATTCGTTAACAGGCAAGATTCACAACTATTGAAAGACCAAATATTTAAAACTTCTGGAAATTAATAGGAAAAAGACAAATTACTCAAACAATCTAGTAGAAAAATAAGAGTCACTTTCCAGAAAAAAAAATGCATGGGTCATAAGCAAACACAAAAGATGCTCGATCACATATGTAGTCAGTGCAAGGCCATTAGAGACCATGAAATACCATCTTATGTCCACAAGATTGGCAAAAACTAAAAAGTCTTTAAAAAGCACTGACAAGGGTGGAGATCAACAGGAAATTTCATAATGTGCTAATGAAAATATAAACTGGCTTAATCAGACTGGAAAATAGTCTTTCGTCATCTCGTGAAGTTCAACATTCACATGCCCTACACTCAGCAATTCCAACAGGCATCTATCCTGGAACAACTCTTGCATATGTGCACCAGCATGTACACAGCAGCACTGCTGGTGACAGCAAAAATCTGGAAACAAACCAAATGTCCATTAAAAAGAGACTAGATGTGTGCCCAGAGCACACATCTACACTCACCAACGTGGGTAAATCTTAGAAAAAACATTGAATAAAATACAAGTCCCACATACTATAATTTTTACACAACTCAAAAACAAATAAAAATAACCAACAGATTGTGCATGTATATACAGATGATAAATGCATACTGTAAACTAAAGTTAGTTATATAATACAATAAAGAAAATTATATATACACAATAATTCAAATTATATAATGAATCACATTATAGAACGACACGCACAAGAAAATGAAATACAATATAGGACATCAATGATATCTGGGGTAATGAAGGGAGTATGGGATAAAGGAGAAGCCATAGCTAATGCAAGTTATTGGTAATATTCTAGTTTATTTCATGGACAATCATTTTTAGCTCATATTTAGCTCATATTTAGTTCACAGGTGCTCATTATATTTGTATACTTTAGAAATTACATATAGTTTACATATATTATTTTGAGGACCACTGGGGAATAAAAACATAATATTTATAATAAGGGTGGATGGTGAAATACCCTATTCAGTCATAATCGCTAAACAACAGGAATATATTGTGAGAAATGCATAGTTGGGTGATTTTGTCATTGTATAAACATCATAGAGTGAACTTACACAAACCTAGATCGGATAGCACACCAGACACCTAGGCTATAGGGTATAGCCTATGCTCATAGGTTACAAACCTGTACTGCAGGTTACTGTACTGAATACTGTAGGCAACTGGAACACAATGGCAAGTATGTGTGTATCTAAACATAGAAAAGGTGGAATAAAAAGTGCAGTCTTATAATCTTATGGGACCACTGTTAGATATGTGATATGCTGCTGACTGAAATATCACTATGCAGCACATATGTATATTGAAGTTCATTGTGTTCTGTCTGAACTTTTAGGAATTTAATAGTAAATGAGAAACCTAAAGGAATGCTTAAAAAGGAAAGATAACAAGTGACTAATTTTAAGCATCAGATATTTACACATGTATAAAAACCCTTGTAATAAATATTTTTAAAAAGTGGAAAGTTAAATGGAGAGTTACAATATACTATGGATGCTGCTATTGAAATGTACATAAGCCTTCATTTTAACAAATTTATTTTTCAAATAAAATGGTAGAGATATTCCCACCATTCCATCAACACGTGCTCATCCACCTCTTCAGTTCAAATTGACTACAGGTTCTGTGTGACTTCTCATGCCTATCAGAATTAGGTGGTGACCACTCACCCACTTAGTTAACTAAAAATAAGAATGAGAGACTGCTGAAATTAAGGAGGGCATTCAGAGCAAATTACAGGAAGTATTTCCCTATTTAGCTTATAATCAAGCTGTAGAATTTAGATCTGCACTTAAAGAAAAGATTGCTGTTGCTAGCTTCAAAAGAGGCCAGATGATAATAGCATGAATATTAATACATTTGCAGCTAGCCAAAGCAATATAATGGTAAGTAGATCTCATGCTTCAGTGCATAGACTGATTGCCTACAGGAGTCAAGAAGGACTTCCCTCACTTACCGAACTAAGGGCACTTTGCACTGGTTATTGTCACCTTTCTCCGACTCATGAAATAATGACCATGATAGGCCAACATTGCTAATTAGTTTAGAAAAACTTATGTTCCATGTATTTTTATAATTTCCTGCATCATTATAAATTTTTTTCAGTTATCTCTCAGAGACATAGGAAACCCTTAACTGACAACATACTCATTTTAGCTACAGAATTGTACACACTACTATTTAAAGTAGAAAGGACAGATTTCACCCAAAGTCCTAGTGCTCAAATGCAATACTGTTAAAATGTATGTATATTTCATTGCAGTCTCTAGTTTTCATAGAAGTGATTATACAATGTTGCTTCCTAGTTTTGGTTTTGTGTGTGTGTATTTGTGTGTGTGCTCAATGCTGTTCTATAGATTTCCCCCAGTTAACCATTAATTGCATACCAATTAATACTATTTAAGATAAATATGTAGTAATCCCAGTGGTTACACCATTAATTAACAATAATCATTTCTTATAGTAGGGCATTTCAGTTGTTCCTATTTTTTTTTTTTTTTTTTTACCATAAATAACATCACTATGAACACCTTTGTGAGCATAAAGCTTCTGCTGTACTTAGCATTGTCTTCCTAGAATAGAGCTCATAAAAGGAATTATTGGGTCAAATGGCATAAACATTTTAAGATGTTTATAATAATTTGTATGTATTAAATTTCATTCCAAATACGTCTAAGCATGTATACTGCTACCAGCCATGTATAAGTCATCTCTGTAGCACACACTTGCCAGTTTTGATTATGATCATTTGGTCTTTCAAAAACTGACAGAATAAATAATATTTAGTGGTTTTAATTTGCATTTCATTGATAGCATAGCTCAATTACATTGTCTTACTCATTTTGGTATCCCCAGCAACTAGCATATTATACGGTACAAAGTAGGTGTTTAATGCATGTTTGATAAATGCATGGATAAAGAACCATTACTTTAATGTTTTCTAATGGATTTTTATCAGTTGATTTTTTAAATAAGCTGTTATCCTTTATCATAATGACTATAATTTTATTCCAGTTTACCATTTAATCTTGATGACTTTTATTGACACATGAAACTTTACATCTTTTATTATTATTATTATTATTATTATTATTATTATTGAGACCGAGTCTTGCTCCTGTCGCCCAGGCTGGAGTGCAATGGCGTGATCTCTCCTCATTGCAACCTCCGCCTCCTGGGTTCAAGAGATTCTCCTGCCTCAGCCTCCTGAGTAGCTGGGATTACAGGTGTCTGCCCTCAGCTAATTTTTTTTTTTTTTTCTTTTGAGACAGAGTCTCGCTTTGTTGCCCAGGCGGGAGTGCAGTGGCACTTTCTTGGCTCACTGGGAGCTCTGCCTCCTGGGTTCTCGCCATTCTCCTGCCTCAGCCTCCCGAGTACCTGGGACTACAGGTGCCCGCCACCACACCCAGCTAATTTTTTGTATTTTTAGTAGAGACGGAGTTTCACTGTGTTAGCTGGGATGGTTTTGATCTCCTGACCTCATGATCCGCCTGCCTCGGCCTCCCAAAGTGCTGGGATTACAGGTGTGAGTCACTGTGTCCAGCCGGAATTCTAAACCTTGTATGTTAAATTTATTAATCTTGTCCTTTTTGGTTTTCTTAATCACACTAGAGGTTTAATAAGTAGTTCTTTCTACTTTCCACTGGTTTTCTATGGATTGACTTTTACATATTATTTCTCTATCTCTATATTAATTCATATAAATTATTTTAGTGGCATTTAAACACAAAATTACTCTTTTTAAAGTACTATCAGTAATCCAATTTCATATATAATTTATTCTGAAAGTGGGTATGAAAGTTGAATGTGTGATAGTAGAATTATCAGTTTTCTAATTCTGCTTTCCTTCAGTCCAGGCCACCAGCCGATAGGTAAGAGCCTTCATAGGTGTGTAACGCTAGACCAGAGGAATCTGCGGAAAAACAGCTAGAAGAGGGAGCGGTCCTGCCAGCATCTCCCTTCCTCCGAATCCTGGGTTGGTTGGGGTAGGTATCTCTTTTTTACCACATATTTTCTGTCATCTTCCCAAACCCACACCAAAAGGGGTTGATTTATAAAGGCAAACACAGGAAAATGAAAAAAGAAATCTGTATGATATTAAAGATATCAATGAATTTAGAAAATAATCACTGTAACATTTTGTATGGCTTGTATCATAAAATTATTTCACAATTTAGGGGAAAAGTTACATTTATATCAGAATATAACTTTTAAAATAATCAATTGAGTCTACCGTAAAAATTTCCTCTGTATTTGCTTTGAAGCTTAATAACTACAGTATGTGCCAAGGATTCACAAAACAGGGGATCTCTATTAGCTTGAAGGCTACATAATCAATGCTGTAGAGACACTTCTGTTAGTGAATAAATGATGAAGTTTTACCAGAAAAGATGCAGAGTCAACAGAAATATTCAGCAAAATATAGAGCTAAAAAACAATCCTGGAATTAAATGGGGATTCTCATATTTTATAAATGTTAAAAAAGATGGAGATGATATAGGTAGGGCACAGATACACAACTATTTGACTAATATTTTGAAGACACTGTAGAACTGAGATCTTGTTACTCTTGTCTACTTTGAGCTTTTTTGTTGATGAAAACAAAGAGCAAAGATGATGTAGACTATTTTACAAATGGAGACTGGATAACAATTCATATTACTCTACTAAATGCTGCTTATTCTAAATAATGTTACAGAAAGACTCTTGCAAGTATTTAAGGATACATTTATAAAAGTGTGCCTAATTATGAATATTTATAAACTATCTTGTACATCTATTAATGAGAGACTGGTTACATAAACATGGCGTCTCCATATAATGGCATTAAAAAGAATGAAGATTAGTACAAACTAAAATGAAAACGTTTACATTTTGATAAATAATCAAACTAACTGCAGACCAGTAACCATAATCCCATTTTTGCTAAACACACACAGACATACCTATGTACATGTCACACAAACAGAAATAAATTCTGACAGTATACACATCAAACTTTTAACAGTGGTCACACTTAGGGGTGTCAGAGCAAGGGTATGAAAACGGAGATTTTGACACTTCACATCTTTGGAGTGTTTAAATTTTTATTCAATCAACATAGGCTATTCTCAAAATTTAAATATATATATATAGTAAAATAAAAAATATATACATGTGTAAACATACATATTTATCTGTGTATCCTTGAAAGAGTTTGAAAACACGTTAATACCATACTGAGTTTATGCCTTCTTACAAGTCTAAGGACCAACAATGTGACCTCTATGACCAACTTAACTAGATGACTTTTTCACTGAAGAGGTCACTGCACTGCTTTACCACATGACATTAATGCATTTAGAGTCTCTTGTAGCAGGTGTATATTAACTTTTGTGCAGTTTACATTGCAAATATGCTCTTCCCAAACCATACTATCTTTTTTTTTCTTTTCTTTTTGTTGTTGTTGCCCTGTCTTGTGGTGCTAAAACAAAACCACACTATCTTTAAGTGCTCAGAAAGAAAATCTCATGCTGTTGCCTATGCAGATTTATTCCCAAAACAAGCTTCCTAATGCATTAAACAAACACAAATATCAGTAATACAAGATATACAAGAAAGAAGTTTTGTGGTGAAAGAAAATTCCTGAAATGTTTAAAGTTGTCTGTTATGCTATAATTTGGGGTAAATAAAAAAAAAATAATGATCAAGAACCGTGCATTTTGGTAACACTGGTGTTGGGTAATAATAAAAAATAATAGGTTTGTGGCCAGGCGCGGTGGCTCACGCCTATAATCTTAACACTTTGGGAAGCCGAGGCAGGTGTACCACTTGAGGTCAAGAGTTCGAGACCAGTCTGGCCAACATGGTGAAACTCTGTCTTTACTAAAAATACAAAAATTAGTCAGGCGTGGTGGTGCATGCCTGTAATCCCTTGCTCTAGGATACAGAGCAAGACTTTGTCTCAAATAATAATAATAAGAATAATAGGTTTGGGGGTTTACTGAGGCCCAATATATAACACTCTTCTTTCCTGCCTGAAATCTGCCCAATCAAAAAATAAGAAAGGCAGAAAGCATGCAAAAATTCCACATTTATTACTGATACAGCAGACACTGGAAAATGTGGCTTAAATATGTAGGAAAGGGTTTGCTAATATCAAACCCCAGTATTAGACTAACTTAACTCACTCCATTAAAGGTAGCAGTGGACTCCACAGGCTTTCTCTTGTGGAGTCCAGCAACGATAAAACTTAAGAGATGGAGAAGCAGAGTGGGAAAACACGCTCTGAGGCAGGCCATGTTCCAAAGAGACAGGGAAAAGAAAGGGGCTGGGCTCCACATTTCCCAGTTTGCTTTTCCAAATTCACCGATCAGACTGTGTCACTCCTCTCCATATTAGGATAAGAGAATGAGGGACTAAGGGGAGGTCAGCATGATTAAACTTGTAAAGCTTTTTCCACATTGAAGAAAAACACAGGAGTGAAAATAATCCCTTTCAAAGTGGCACTATCCCAGTGGTTAGAATACACCAACTCTTTGCAAGTAACACTGACAATATATGAAGAAGAACTTTCATCTTTTCGTAGTGAAAATTCAATTATATGTAGACTCAATTACCAGAACAAATATTTATTGAACACTATGTGCCCTGGACTGTGCAAGATGCAAAGACTGAAAGAAAGATGAACCAGAAGAGGAGGGAGAGCTGGGATTCAAAAGGCTTTAACCACTATGCTTACTGCCTCTTAAGACTCTGATCTGTATTATTTCTGTTCTCCCTACACTATATGAAAAAAAACACATCAGTCATAATTAATCAGTCACACCTCTTTGGGAGGTCTCTGATGAATTCACATAATCTATGGCTTAAGTGTTAATCATAGCAATATTCTGTTAAGTTAGCTGCTTAAATGTGTGTTAGTTACACATTTACTCTTCAAAACAGAATTTTTAAATAAACAAACATCTTGATACTTATAAATAAAGACAGATTATCTAAAGCAGAGACTATTAAATCATTCTGAATGTGAACCATTAAACCATTGTGAATGCAGAGGTTACCTAAAGCAGAGACCACTAAACTGTGAAACACTGGTTCTCTACACTAATGGATAACATCAAGATAGAGTCCAACAAATAACCTGAACATGGCATATTAAGCTTTAAAATATGAACCATAATCATTATAAAAGAATTTCAATATACACAAAATAAAACATGTATTAAAGTTGTCTAATTACTAAAACTAGAAACAATAAGCTCGTAGAGATGAACTAATATTACAGATTTCCTCTGTAATTGCTGTCTTACTGGTTAAAGTTAACGAACATAGAAGTCATAATAACCTTAAAATAAAACTGGTTCTCAGCTTGGGGGGACTTTGCCACCCCCTCCCCCAGCGGACATTTTGCAATGTCTGGAGACTTTTTTGGTTGCCACAACTGGTGAATGCAGAGTGCTACTGCATCTAGCGGGTAGAGGACAGGGTTGCTACTAAACATCTCACAATACATAGAACAGCCCCCGACAACAAAGAATAATCTGGTCTAAAATGTCAACAAGGCCAAGTTTGAGAAATCCTGCTATAAAAATAACATCTATTCCATTAGAAGTCAAACCTGAGAAATTAAGAGAAATGCAACTATTATGGAATTCCATATACATTTGAACACAGAGATGAAAAAGACTATTCTATCCCAAAATTCAATAACAAAGTCAACTTAATTTTGGCCTTCATGATGAAGCTGAATGTCTTATTGTTTTTTGACATCATTAGTTTCTTGTTATTGCATTAATTGTAAGACTGATAGTCCTCTTTCCTAAAATATTTATACTCAGTACTTTGACTTCACTCTTCACACTTGGGAAAACTTATGAAACATGCTAATTGGGAAACTAAGTATACATATCAATAAATGAAAAGTAGGAATTGATAAATATTGGCATTTAATTTAATAACTGCTAAAATGCAATTAATGGACTAAATACATGCACTGATACTTCTTTCTATCCAAATTTCCTAAGTCGTCATTTGTGAAGGAAAAAGCATTCTCTAACAGACTTTGTGTGTTTAATTTTAACCCAGAGCACATTTTTTATGACTGTGTGATAAACCCACAAAACTGGAGTTCAGATTGGAAGCCCTCACACTACTAACTTTAATGATACCAGTAGGCATCACCATTTTTTAAAGTGCAAAAAAATCAATGAGCAGATTGTCATTATCGAAACCCATTTTGCATCACACATATCACCCAAGAGATTGATATTTTATGCTTATAAAACAATATTAAATTAAATTGCAAATATTTTCTCACAATCTACTAAAATTACTGCCTAAGGTAATACACTGCTAATATGAAGCATTTGTTCAGCTCTAGAGGACATATTTACTATACAATTTATGAAAGAAGCCTTCTTTTGCTTCTTCATAGATCCAGTAATGAGGTTTCTTTTCTTATATGAAACCTAGAAAGTACAGGAACTTCTTTAAAATTAAGCCAGCAAATGTAACACTAAACTGTTAATTAATGAGAGTCAAATTTTAAAACTTGAGGTCTTTTCTCCTTGTTTATGACTATGTCATTTCAAATATCATACATTTATTATCCAAATGCACAAAAATCATCTAAACAATTCATACAGAAAACACATTTTCACTTTTTAAGAACAAAACCAGAGAAACAAATGTCAAGTAAAATAGCAGTCTGATTTCCTCACACTGCTGGAATCTAGAAAGATGAAAAGTAATTTCAATCATTTGCCGCCAAAAGTTAGGAATAACAGAAAGGAGAGTTGTCTTATCTCTTGGGATGTGAAAAATACTGAGTCTCAAGAAAAGATAAACTTAATTTCACTATTATCAGTCATCAACCCAATGCATCATGAACTTATGTGTAGCACTTTCTAGCCCCTGAAGTGTTTCCTTATTAGCACGCATCAGAATACACAGAGAAGAAAATAATGTCTTCATCTGGAACTTTAAATTAATAATTGACGCACTTAGCTTTATATCGAAATCTATTTAACTTGAAAAATTACCTGATTTATGCCAAAATATAATAGGAAACTCTTACCTTAAGCATTCTGCGTCATTTTGAGGCTTTTCATTGATTTTTATTTTTTCTGCCTCTAGATGTTTGGTAGTACAAATGGATTCATTCTTTTCATCTTCAAAAACTAAACAAATTAAAAAATAGTTGCAATCTTTTGAAAATTAAACATAAAGATTACCTTTATTCACTCATAAGAAAAATACTTGAATTTTTGGTGCGTTCATATAAAATTTATATATTAATGATTTTTATTTTCTACTTTAATGTAGCAATTACATGCACAAAAAAGATCTTTAAAAGATTTGTGGCCGGCAAGCCTGTAATCCCAGCACTTTGGGAGGCCGAGACGGGTGGATCACGAGGTCAGGAGATCGAGACCATC
>NW_016805132.1:850180-863239 GCF_001698545.2 Rhinopithecus bieti | reverse complement strand
CCCTCCCTCCCCCCTTCTCCTCCTCCTCCCCCCTTCCACCACCTCTGGCTAATTTTTGTATTTTTTAGTAGGGATGTGGTTTCACCATGTTGGCCAGGCTGGTCTCGAACTCTTGACCTCGTGTTCTGCCTGCCTTGGCCTCCCAAAGTGCTGGGATTACAGGTGTGAGCCACCGCACCTGGCCCAGATATTGTATTTTCTAACTTTTAGAGCCCCTTTGGTTCCTTTTACAAACAATTTTTATTGATATAATTCACATACCACATAATTCATCCTTTTAAAGTGTACAATTCATTGGGAATTAGTATTTTCACAGATATGTGCATCCAATTGCCATTATACAATTTTGGAACATTTCACTCCCCCCACCAAAGAAACCCCATACCTGTCACTCCAAATTTCCCCTAGCTCTGCCAGCCCTAGGCAACCACCAATCTATTTTCTGTCTATACAGATTTGCCTATTCTGGACATTTCACAACAATGGAATCATACAATATGTGGTCTTTTGCGTCTGGCTTCTATCACTTAGCATAATGATTGCAAGGACTACCCTTTCTTTTGTAGCATGTGTCAGTGTTTCATTTATTTGATGCCTGAATATAATTCCACTGCATAGATATGCCCATATTTTGCTTTTGGATTCCTCAGGTGATTGACATTTGGGTTGTTTCCACTTTTTCGCTACGATGAGTAATGCTATGAACATTCACGTACAGCCATGTGTTGTCTGACAACAGGGACATGTTCTGAGAAGTAAGTCCTTAGGTGATTATATTGTTGTGAGAACAACATCAAGTGTACTCACACACACTTAGATGGGATAGCCTACTACACACATAGGCTATACTGTATAGCCTATTGCTCCTAGGTTACAAACCTATACAGCATGTTACTGTACTGAACACTAGAGGCAACTGGAACACAGTAATAAGCATTTGTGTATCTAAACATATCTAAGCCTAGAAAAGGTACAGCACAAATACAGTATAAAAGATAAAAAGTGGTACTCCTGTGTAAGATACTTACCATGAATGGAGCTTGTAGTACTGGAAGTTGCTTTGAGTGAGTCAATAAGTGAGTGGTGAGTGAATGCACAGGCCCACGACATTACTGTACACTGCTCTAGACTTTACCCACACTATGCTTAGGCTACACTACTTTAAAATATTTTCTTCTTTCAATAATAAATTAATTTTCACCTTTCTTTAACTTTTAAATAAACTTTTAAAACATTTTGACTTGTAATAACGCTTAGCTTAAAACAAATAAACAGTACAGGTGTAAAATATAGTATTTCTTACTTCTGAAACTTTTGTTTTGTAAAAAACTAAGACACAAATACACACAATTAGCTTAGGCCAACACAAGGTCAGGATCATCAATACCACTATCTTTCACCTCCACATCATCTTGTCCTGGAAGACAAGCCCCTACTGGAAGGTCCTCGGGGGCAATAACATGGATGGAGCTGTCATTTTCTTTTATTATTATTATTATTTTTTTGACACGGAGTCTCGCTCTGTCACCCAGGCTGGAGTGCAGTGGCATGATCTCGGCTCACTGCAACCTCCGCCTCCTGGGTTCAAGCAATTCTCCTGTGTTGGCCTCCCAAGTAGCTGGGAGTACAGGTGCATGCCACCATGCCTGGCTAATTTTTTGTATTTTAGTAGAAACGGGATTTCACCATGTTGCCCAGGCTCATCTCGAACTCCTGAGCTCAGGCAATCTGCCTGCCTTGGCCTCCCAAAGTGCTGGGATTAGTCGTGAGCTACCAAGCCTGGCCCGGAGCTGTCATCTTCTATGATAATGCCTTCTAGAATAATTCTTACAGGACCTGCCTGAGGCTGTTTTACAGTTAACTTTTTTTTAATAAGTAGGAGAAATATACTCTAATAATTATAAAAAGTATAATAATACATAAACCAATAATATAGTCATTTATTACCTTTATCAAATATTATGTACTGTTCATAATTGTATGTGCTATACTTTTATATGACTGGCAGCACAATAGGTTTGTTTACACTACAATTGCAAAAACATGTAATATGTTGTGCCATAACGTCACTAGGCAATAGGAATTTTTTCAGCTCCATTATAATCTTATTGCACCACTGTCATACATGGTCTTTTATTGATTGAAATGCTGTTATGTGGTGCATGACTGTACAAGGTCTTGTGTAGACATGTTTGCAATTGTCTTAAATACCTAGAAGTGGAATCACTGAATCAGATAGTAACTCTAGGTTTAATGCTTTGAGAAAAGGCCAAACTGTTTCCAAAGCAGTTGCATCATTTTACATTTCTCCAATTTCTCCATATTCTTGCCAACACTATTACTGTCCACCTTTATTATAGCCACACTAGTGGGATCTCACTGCGGTCTTGATTTGCCTTTCCCTCATAACTAATAATGTGAGCAACTTTTCATGTTGCTCAAAAAAATATGTCGTACAGTTGTATAAAAATATTTTTTTCTTTTTAAACTTTGTTGTAAATAAGACTCAAACCCATATAATTAGGCTAGGCCTACACAAGGTCAGGATTATCAATGCCACTGTCTTTCTCCTCCACGTATTGTCCTGGAAGACAAGCCCCTACTGGAAGGGGCTTTGTATAGCTTTTTTGGGAAATGTCTATTTAATTCCTTTGTCCATTTTTAAATTGGGTTATCTTTTTATTAAGTTGTAAGAGTTTTTAATATGTTCTGGATACAAGTCCCTTACATCTGATTTGCAAATATTTTCTCCCATTTTGTGGTCATCTTTTTACTTCCTTGATAGTATCCTCTGAAACACAAGAGTTTTTAACTTTGATGAAGTCCAATTTATCTACACTTTATTGCTTGTGCATATCTAAAATAAACCATTCCCTAATCCAAGCTCATGAAAAGTTACACCTGTATTTTCTTGTAAGAGTTTTTCATTTTTAGCTCTTACATTTAAGTGTCTGATCCATTTTGAGTTAATTTTTGTGTATGCTAGAGGTGGATGTACACATCTATTCTTTTTTTTTGGGAGACAGAGTCTCACTCTGTTGCCCAGGCTGGAGTGCAGTGGCGTGATCTTGGCTCACTGCAAGCTCCACCTCCTAGGTTCATGCCATTCTCCTGCCTCAGCCTCCTGAGTAGCTGGGACTACAGGTGCCCGCCACCACGCCTGGCTAATTTTTTGTATTTTTAGTAGAGATGGGATTTCACCATGTTAGCCAGGATGGTCTCGATCTCCTGACCTAGGGATCCACCCACCTTGGTCTCCCAAAGTGCTGGGATTACAGGCATGAGCCACCGTGCCTGGACTTGTTTATTAGCTCTAATAGTTTTCCAGTAGATTCCTTATGGTTTCTATATACAAGATCATGTTATCTTTGAATAGACATAGTTTTACCTCTTCCTTTACAACATGGATTTTTTTTCTTTTTTTATTCCTAATTGCTCTGCCTAAAACCCCCACTATAATGTTGATTAGAAGTTGTAAGAGTAGTCTTGTTCTTGATCTTAGAGGCGAAACATTCATTCCATTGTCATTAAGAACAACATTAGCTGTGGGTTTTTCTATAGATGCCGTCTATCAGGTTGACGAAAGTTCCTTCTATCCCTAGTTTATTGAGTGGTTTTATTATGAAAGTTGTTGAATTTTGTCAAATGTTTCTTCTGTGTCTCTGGTTATTTTTATATCTTCCATTTAGTTCCTCATTATGCTCATGTCCTTGAGTACGTTTAGAATATTCTAGAAGTTTTAATTATTTTTCCTTCTAATTGCATCATCTATATCATTTCTAGGTATGTTACTACTGAACAAATTTCCTCCTTGCTCTGAGTTATAATTTGCGGCTTCTTTACATGTCTGGTAATTTCTGACTGTATACCAGACATTGTGTTTACTATTTTGTTAAATGAGTTTTGTTATCTTCCCATAAAGGATGTTGATGTTTGTTTTAGCAGGCAGGTAAGCTACTTATGGATCATGTGCAAATCTTGTTTATAAGAGTTTTTTAGGGTAGGTCTAGAAGAATATTTAATTTAATTTAATTTAATCCTGCTATTAAGGCAGAGCTCTTCTGTTTAATGAAATATTTCTATTATGACAAGATGGAACATGAATGTCTTCCATTCCCATACGAGTTCTTAGAATTGTCCACCTTATTGCTCCCCAGTAGTTTTTCTTTATTCAGCTCAGTGGAGTTTCCCATCTGTATACGCAGGTTCAAGTATATCCAAAGACTCAAGAGGATCTCAATCCAGATTTCTGGAGCTTTTTCTCTGTGTAGATCTGTTCTCTCAAGTACATTGTCCTGAAAATTCTAGCTAACTTGGCCTCCCTAAATTCCAGTCTTTGTTTCCGCAACTGAGACCATTTTGCATTGCTTAAGTTCCTCCTCCCAGTGCTACTATCCAAAAACTGTATCCAGTGAGAAGGCTTGGACAATTAGGGCTTACCTCATTTGTTTCCCTTCTCTCAGGGATCATGCTCCTGTACTCTCTTGTCCTCAACATCTAAAAGTAGTTTTTCATATTATTTTCTTCAGTCTTTCAGTTGTAACAGAAGGGAAAATTCCATAAAATTATTCCTCACAACGATAAGTAAAAGTTATCCACATAATATTTAAATTATCCTTTTACTTGTCTCTCTTCCACATTAGATCACAAGCTCCCCTGAAAACAGGAACTATGCCTCATTCAACTTTAAATCCCAATTTCTGTACAGTGCCTGATGTAGTATATACAGTAGATGCTCAAGAAAGCATGTTGAACAACACTAAAATAAATCATATAATTGACTTTAAATATTTTTGATTATTCACAATGTTGTTGTCCACTAATGTAGGTAACTGAAAGTGGACAATTCAATGAAAAGAAAATACATTCACGTTTATGCTTCTGCTCCCTTAATAAACAAAAGTTTAAAATATAAATATTTAACTACACACTAATATTTAATAGAGGGAATCCAGAATACCATAACACAATATTCAACAGATTAAAAAAGATACAATATTTTATTCATTATTAATCGATTTATCAGACATTCTACAACAAAAATATCTTTCTAAAACTTAGGCAAGAATAATGGAGAAATACTGAATTTAAATATTTCTGAAATATATTTTTCTTTTCTTTTTTTTTTTTTTTTTTGAGATGGAGTCTTGCTCTGCACCCAGGCTGGAGGTGCAGTGGCTGGATCTCAGCTCACTGCAGATCACCCGCCTCCCAGGTTTACGCCATTCTCCCTGCCTCAGCTACTGAGTAGGGTGGGACTCAGGAACGTCGCCTTCAGTCGCCGGTAACTACGCTCCTTTTTTCTGTATTTTTTTAGTAGAGACTCATCGGTTTCCCGGTATTGCCCAGGATGTCTTGCATCCCTGACCCACCACCCTCCCGTGAGCCGCGCGTCTCGGCCTCCCAAAGTGTTGGGATTACAGGCTTGAGCCACCGTGCCCGGCCCTGAAATATATTTTTCTTAACCCTGACACTTTAGGCTACATGAAAAAGGTAAGTCTAAAGATTAATCCTTTAAAGAAAAAAATAAAACAAATATGCCAATTTCTTATGAGGCTTATAGAACAGAAAAGAATAAACACTGTGTTTGTGCTGATAACTTTTTTCCCACTTGTTTATTGTCTCACTATTATTTTATTGTTATTTTTATTTACAGCTTTATTTAGGTATAATTGATGTGGTAATCACGTTTTAATTTCTTCCACGGCCTAAAACCCACAATGTTCCAATCAACAGCTAGCTTTTATGGTTATGAATATTAAACCAACTAAGACAATCAAAATTAATTTACATCTTTTAACATGTAAGTTGTTTTTCTCATATGTACGTTGCCAATCATTAAAGGATATTGCCAAGCAAGGAAAAGTGTCATATATTGCTTATCTCACATCTAAGAAAATGAATTCAACAACTGGGAGACATGATTAAGAGGAACATTTTGAGAAAAACATTATGACCACCATTATTTTGAAGCCAAAAGTGATGAACTTTTATCTATGAATTATCAGATGTTTAAAATAAATATTCAGTCATTTTACAAACAGATATATTGAATATCAATTATTCCACCTTTCTAGTTTCTCAAGTCAAAAACCTTAAAGTCAACCTTAACACTTCTTTCTCTCATGTTCCACATCAAGTGCATCTTGAAATCCTGCTTGCTACCTTCAAAACATATTTAGAACCTGAATACCACTTACCACTTCTATGCTGCATCCCTGACCCAGCTGCTCATCATCTCTCATCTGGATTACGGCCACCATTTTCTAGGTTTCTGTTTCTGCTTTTACCTCCCTTAAGTGTGTTCTCAACAGCAGTCAAAGTAATCCTATTCAAATGTGAGACCCTTCGCTCCTTTGCTTGAGTCCTCCAATGGCTTCTGATCTCACTTCGGTTAAAGTCTTTAGAATGACCCACAAGGTTTTAAAATATCTGGATTCCTGTCACCTCTCTGATCTCAGGACCTCTCTTTTTACTCTAAATGTCTTAGGCTCTGCCTTTCCTCAAAAACGATTACGCACAATCTCCCTTCAGGTGATTTGCATCAGCTATTCCTTCTTGGTGAAATGCTCTTTCCCCAGGTATTCACTTGGTTTATTCCATTACCTCTTTCAGGTCTTATTCAAAACTTGCCTTATCAATGAGGCTTTCCCTGGACATCTATGTAAAACTGTACCACACATCCCACTGCACCCCACCCCTTATCTATCTATCCCTCTTCCCTCCCTTATTTTTCTCCTCTCCCTCCCTCTCTTTCTTCCATCTCTCATACTGGATGATGGCAGGGATTTTTTTCTTCTTTTCTTGGTCACTACAGTAACACCAGGTCCTATAAAAATGCCTGATACACAAGAAGTGCACAAGTATTAGCGAATGAGTGAATAAACTAAGCACATTTCAGAAATACATTTGTAAGCAAATGTAGTTCCTCTCTCTGTGAAAGTTTATACTTTAGTGGAAGAAACAGACAGGAATCAAATAATCATACAAGTGTGTAATTACAATGCTTTGAAGAAAAAGCACAGAGGGCAATGAGAGAATATAACCAGAGGAGCTGACCTAATATGGAATTGGGAGGGTGGAGTATCACGGAAGGATTTCCTGAGGATGTAACATTTGAGATGAGATCAGAAGAATGACGAAGTTAACTACATCACCAGTCTCCAACCTTTTTTGGCACCAGGGAGTTTTTGTGGAAGACAATTTTCCATGGACTGGGGAAGGGGAGGGGGTGGCTTCAGGATGATTCAATTGCATTACATTTATTGTGCACTTTATTTCTATTTTTATTATATTATAATCTATAATGAAATAATCACACAACTCATCATAATGTAGAACCAGTGGGATCCCTGAGCTTGTTTCACTGCAACTAGACCGTCCCATCTAGGGGTGATGGGAGACAGTGGCAAAGCATCAGCCATTAGATTATCATAAAGAGCATGCAACCTACATTCCTCACATGCACAGTTCACGAGAGGGTTTACACTCAAGAATCTAATGCCACTGCTGATCTGACAGGAGGCAGAGCTCAGGTGGTAATGTGGGTGATGGGGAGTTGCTGTAAATACAGATGAAGCTTTGCTCACTCACCCACCACTCACCTCCTGCTATGTGGCTTGCTTTCTAACAGGCCATGGACCAGTACTGGCCCAGGGGTTGGGAACCCATAAACTAGATAAAGGATTAAAAAAGTATTCCAAATAGACACAGTCAATGGTCCTGAGGCAGGAGGAAGCAGGGTACAATCTAGTAACACAAAAGAGGGCACCATGCCTTTAGCACAAAGAAGCTGCTGGGTGAGGCTGGAAGGTGGAGAGGCACTAGATGCTGCAGGGATGGCAAAACAGGTTGAAAAGCTTGGTTTGCCATATTTAAACAGAACATAACCTAACAGGCTTAATACAATAGTACAGTATTAATAATATCTTTATAAAAAATGGATGTTCACATTTTGGCAACCTCAAGGAGTGAGAACAGGCACTAATCCTGTAGTTAAAAAATAGTAAATCAAAGATAACATCTGGCAGTGGGAAAAACCACTGAGTAGCAAAAAATAGTATTAATATAAAAATAGCTATGAAGTTAAAAAGGGAGATTATTCAAAACCAATGAAACTGGCTGACTAACAATCATAGTTGTGCGCTAAAAGCTCAGTGGGCAAGGTCAGAATGAAGGAAGAAAGAGGAGAAAAGTCAAGTGTCAGAAAATAACAGATGTGGCACAAATTAGAAGTGGGAATGGAAGAGCAAACACTGACAGGTAAGAAGACAAATGGAAGCTAAACTGCTCTGGGAAGTCAACAGCTCTAATATCTACTTAAAATTTGAACAACTTATTTCTCCACCACCACCACCACCACCACCAAGAAGAGTTGCCACAACAGTTTCATAGGTTAATTTTTTTGAACTTTGAAGGAATAGGTAATTATGGTATGTGCATTTTTCCAAGCAGAGAAAGAAGAAAGCATCAGTATGCTTTTTGTGAAATCAACATTATATACACACAAAGATTAATCTCACATATACTGATGCAAAAATCTTAAACAAGATATTATCAAATAAAATTTAGTAATACATTAGAAGACTAAGAGTGCACAGCTAAGTAAGGTTAGTGACAGGTTATATATAAATAAAATTCATTACATTAATAGATGACAGTTGGAAATATGAACGTCTCAAAGAGGAGATGTAGTGGGAGGGAGGGAAGAATGGTGGAGGATACAACTACACATACAAAACCCAGTGAAATCAAGTTGTATCAGCTTCAACTAATGACAATTTTGTCTTTGTTTTCCAATATTTACTGTGTATCTAATTTTATAGGCTGATACTTTTAGAACACTGTTATATAATAGTGATGATATTGGATACCCTCCCTTATTACTGTTATGGAAATACTTCTAGAGTTTCACTGTTAATCATGATGCCAGTTTGAAGCTCTCTCTCTCTCCTTCTTCCTCTCCCTTCATCTCTCCTCCACCATTTTCCCTCCTTCCCCAACATCGCCTTTTTTAAAACAATCACATGCTTTTCCAATGGTAATCTATTAATATAATGAATTTTATTAATAGATATCCCATTTCTGCTCTTCCTTCTGCTCAACTCCTTATAATTTGGCTTTTGCCCTGCTTATTATCTCAATCTGCTCCTTTTCCTGAAGGCCACCAGTGACCTCCGATTGCTGCTTCTTAGTCCTTATTCTAGTTGACAGCTCAGCAGCAATCAACATGGGTTGATCATGCCTTCAAATACTCACTCCCTAGGTAACGTCAGCTCCCGCCCATCTTTCATGAAGCTTTCTTAGACTCTTCACTCACGTTTTTGAAAATCCTGAGGTTCTGCAGTGTACTGTCCATTTTCTTTCAATAAATTCTCTCTAGGTGAGTCCCAAAATGTAATAGCTCTAGCCCAGAACTCTCTCTGAGTTCTTGACTTAAATTACAACTATCTAATTGACGTCTATACTCAAATCTCTCACTTGGCCAATCAGTATCATTCTTCAGACCTCAGTCTGAAGGCAACTTGTTCAGGGAAATCTTCCTTAACTTCCTAGCCAGTTTTAAGTCTACTTATATGTGTTCTCATATCATCTTGTGCTTCTCCTTTTGAAGCAGTCATCAATTTATTATTATCTCATTCATATTGTTGGGGCCAGCACATTAATCAAAATAAAAGTCCCTGCTATTAAGGAGATTAAAGTTTTATATGAAAATGTTATGAAATACCTAGAAACAGACTTTCTGAAAGAATAAAATCCAACAATATCAGGTACTCCGAAAACAAATCTTTTAAAATAAATCCGTATTTCTGGAAAAAGGGAACCAAACTAGAGGGCTCCTATAGTATTTGTGATATCAGGGACTTTTTTTTCTTAATTTTATAGAGAAATAACTTACATAAAGTATATTCATTTAGAGCATACAATTTCATGACTTTTGACAGTCACTGACACCTATGAAATGCCCACAAGCAAGAAACTGTACATTTCTATCAACCCCAAAAGATTCTTTGTGACCCTTCACAGTTCATCCATTTTGACCCAGGCAACCATTGTTCCACTTGCTATTACTGTAGATTAGTTTGCATGTGTCTAGCTTCTTTTAATCACCATATTATTTTGAAATGGGTCCATGTAGTGTGCCAGTAGAATTAGTCATTTTTACTGCCAAGTATTTCGTTCCACAGATATGTCAATTTTGTCTAACCATTCACTTCTGGGTTGTTTTTTTTTTTCTTTTTTGAGATGGAGTCTGACTCTGTCGCCCAGGCTGGAGTGCAATGGCACGATCTTGGCTCACTGCAACCTCCGCCTCCCAGGTTCATGCCATTCTCCTGCCTCAGCCTCCCGAGTAGCTGGGATTACAGGTACCTGCCATCACGCCTGGCTAATTTTTTTTAGTTTTAGTAGACACGGGGTTTCACTATGTTGGCGAGGCTGGTCTTGAACTCCTGACCTTGTGATCTGCCCGCCTCAGCCTCCCAAACCATTCACTTCTTAATGGACATTTAAGTTATGTTCAGGTTTTGACTACTGTGAATAAAACTGCCAAAACGTTAGGATATAGATTTCATTTCTCTGGAGTATCTCATTGTGGAGTGGCTGGGTTGTTTGGTAAATGTACATTTAGCTTGTTAAGAAACTGCAAAACAATTTTCTAAAGTGATTGTACCATTCATTTTACATTCCCATCACTACCATATGAGTATCAGATGCTCCACATTCTCATCAACATTTGGTATGGTCAGTCTTTTTAACTTTAATTAAGTGGATATACAGTGATATATCACTGCCATTTTAATTTGTATTTTCCAAATGACTAAAGATATTATCTTTACACATGTTCATTGGTCATTAGTACTCTATTGTGAAGTTCAACTTTTTTCCCTTTTATAATTGGCTTTTTGCCCTTCTTGTTTTTTAAGTTGTTAGAGTTCATTATGTTCTGGGTAACAGTACATTGGAAGATATATTAGTGCAAATATTCTCTCCAAGACTGTTGTTGGTCTTCTAATTTTCTTAAGTGTCTGTTTTTCTTTTTACGGCTCATGATTCTTGTGTCCCATCTAAGAAATCATTGCCTATTCCAAGATGGAAAAGATTTTCTCCTATGTTTTCTTCTAGGAAATTCATAATTTTAGCTTTTGTGTTTAGGTGTATGCCTATTTTGAGTTAATTTATAATATGGTGTGAAGAGTTAAGGATCATTGTTTTGCAATGGATGTCCAATTCTTCTAGCACCACTTATTGAAAAGACTTTCCTTTTCCCACTGAACTGCCTTTCTATCTTTGTTGAAAACCAGCTGACAACATGCATTTCTATTTCTGGACTCTCTTCTGTTCCAGCTATTTATATGCCTGTTTTTAAGGCAGTGACACGTTATCTTGATTACTATAGAATTTTAGTCTATTTTGAAATCACAGAATACAAATCCTTAAATTTTATTCTTTTAAAAATTGTTTTGACTTTTGTTAAGTCATTTGTATTTCCATATACAAAGGCATTGTTCTCATAGGAGATAATAGCTCCATGTCCCTGAAGACCTTCCAGTGGGACAAGATGTAGAGGTGGAAGACAGCGATATTGATGATCCTGACTCTGTGTAGGCTTAATGTGCATGTTTGTGTTTCAGGTTTTTTTTTAATTTTAAGTAAAAAAATAATTTCTAAGATAGAAGAAAGTTATAGAATAGGATATAAAGAAATTTTCTTTTGTACATTCATACAATATGTGTTTTAAACTGTTATTAGAAGAGTCAAAAATAATAAAAGGTTTGTAAAGTAAAAAAGTTACAGTAAGCTGAAGTTAATTTACTTTCGAAGAAAAATTCTTTCTACAAATTTAGTGTAGCCTAAATACACAGTGTTTATAAAGTTTACAGTAGTGTACAGTAATGTTCTAGGCCTCCACATTCACACACCATTCACTCACTGGCTCGCCCACAGCAACTTCCAGTTCTACAAGCTCCATTCATGGTAAATACCCTATAAAGGTGCCCTACAGAGATTTTAAAAATCATTTATACTGCATTTTTGCTGTACCTTTTCTAGACTTATATATGTTTAGGTAGACAAATACTTGCCATTGTGTTCCAACTGCCTACAGTCTTCAGTATAAGTAATATTGTGTACAGGCTTATAGCCTAGGAGCAATATGCTATACCATATAGCCCAGGTGTGTAATAGGTCGTCCCATCCAGGTTTGTATAAGTACAATCTATGATGTTAACACGATGATAGTGACTAAGAATGCATTTCTCAGAACATATCCCCATTATTAAAGTGATGCACGATTGTAAATGGATTCAACTGTATCATTTTATTATTAGTTTTCTGTCTGTTCTCTGTGTTTTTGTTCCTCTCTTTCCCTTTCCCACTGTCTTTCAGATTAAATGTATATTTTAGGCTGTCTTTTTAATTTCTATATTGTCCTTTTAGCTATTTGTTTTTGGATTATTTCCTTAATGGTTGTTCTGGAATTAAAATAAACAACTTTGGTAGCCTTTCTACAAGATGCCTTCCCTGCCTTCATTCTCACGACTAAGAAATGTCTTGAGGGTAAAGAAAAAAATCCAATATTCTTAAGAAATCATAAAGACTAAATCTAGCATGTAAATCAAAAACCCTTTCCTAAGACCTCAGAAAAATCCAAGTTGATGCCTCAGAGAACCATTCAGTCAAACGATAGGGCCATTCAGTCAAACTATAGAGCCATATAGGGCCAAGAAGTTTAAGAATATTGTCTCAGTAGTTTTAGCAGAAGGCCAAAGTATAAAAGGGCTTATCTCAAAGAGATTTGTAGTTGTGGCTTTTCCCTAATGAAATGAGCCTCAGTAGGATTCATGTGAGACCCACCAAGTTTTTAAGAGAACCGTATTTACATAAACACAGTGAGCTTGGACTGAAATGGACAAGGCAGTAAAAAAAAGAATGATACCCAACTTTTACAGAATGGAAGCATGCAGAGAAGGACAATTGCAATCACAAGCTATCTTTTATATATATATTTAATATATATATATATAAAAACACAAGCTATCTTTTATATATATAATATAT